>NC_081559.1:10082187-10277248 GCF_022355385.1 Mustela nigripes | reverse complement strand
ATTCCCTCCCTTCTGCTAGCACCCCTGCCAGTGCTTTTCCTCTCTCCAAAATAAATAAATAAAACTTAAAAAAAATAGAATTTGGACCAGTTTGTTCCTTATTCTGTCATCGAGGATGGTACATCCATGAGGTCTGAGCTTTAAGAGATTGGTCTGGCAGCATCATCCAGACTAGATTTTCGGAAGATAGGGAAGCACTAGTGAAGGAAAAGAAATAATGAGTGTGTCATAGGAAATCTTCAGATCCTAGCAAATACTTGGCTATGTTAGTAAGATAGGTGAGAGACCAGAAACACTGTGAAGCTTCCAGCTTCTGCAAAACGGAAATGCGGTGGGGAGTTGGGGGGTAGGGGGTAGGGCAGGAGCATCAGCAGAAATCACAAAAGGAGAAAGGAAATCAAGTGTGGGGAAAAATGCAAGGAATTGCAGTGAGATGTTTTCTTCTGGTGGTACAAAATGAGTTACTTGACAAACAGCGCTACTGCTAGCAGCTCCCAAGATCACTCACGTTCAAACTGGTTTCCTCCCACCACTAACCACCAATAATGCTGTGTTCCCACTGTCCCTCCTCTTGCCCACTGCAGCATTTTTGTAGCATGACATCCTAGCGCTCCTAACAAATTCTCCTCTTCAACCCTCAAAAACTTTAGACCAGAAATTTTTTAAAGGAGGGGGGAAATACCCTAGGGAATGGATCATTTGGGATCTAAAAAGAAACTTTAGGCGAAATAAGTCAAGCAGAGAAAGACAACTATCATATGATCTCCCTGAAATGAGGAAGTGGTGATGCAACATGGGGGCTTAAGTGGGTACCAGAAGAATAAATGAAAGAAGATGGGATTGGGAGGGAGACAAACCATAAGTGACTCTTAATCTCACAAAACAAACTGAGGGTTGTTGGGGGGAGGGGGTTTGGGAGAAGAGGGTGGGATTATGGACATTGGGGAGGGTATGTGCTTTGGTGAGTGCTGTGAAGTGTGTCAACCTGGTGATTCACAGACCTGTACCCCTGGGGATAAAAATATATGTCTATAAAAAATTAATTAATTAATTAATTAATTAAAAAAAAAGAAACTTTAGGACTCCTGGGTGGCTCAATCAGTTAAGCATCTGCCTTCAGCTAGGGTCATGATCTCAGCGTCTTGGGATCGGAGCCCCACATTGGGCTCCTTGCTCAGCAGGGAGTCTGCTTCTTCTTCTCACTCCGTTTGTTCTCTCCCTCTTTCTAATACATAAACAAAATCTTTTTAATTAATTAATTAATTAATTAATTAAAAGAAATTTTACCTTCAACCTAACTGCACCCCATCCCCCCCCACACACACCTTACAGGTTCCCAAGTCAGGGAATGGGAGGGAGAAGACTCAAGCCCGCCAGCTCACCTGGATCACCCAAGGCTTTGTTGCTGAAAGCCAAACGTTTTCAAATGTATTTTAAAACCCCTCTAATGTGAGTGCCTCAGTGCTCAGTCAGTTAAGCAGCTGCCTTCAGCTCTAGTCATGGTCTCTGGGTCCTGGTATCCAGCCCAGAGTCAGGCTCACTGCTCAGCCGAAGGTCTGCTTCTTTCTCACCCTCTGGCCCTCCCCACAGAGACCCTCTCCTAGATGCACATTCTCTATCAAATAAAACCTTAAAAAAAAAAAAACCTCTTAAATGTTTCTAGTTGTTATGACTTTCTCACTGATAAATTTGGATCAATTACTCTGCATCAAGAACAGTGTTATTTCTTAAACTAGTTTATACAGTTCTGCTAAAAAAAAAAAAAGTAAAACAAGATACAAAAAACCCTGTTCTTATAATCCAATTTTGTCAATTACCTAATCATGTCAAAACGACTGGTCATACGTTAATGCTGATGACAACATACCTTGAAGTGATGGAAATATTTAATTTGGGGTATTTCATTCTGCTCAATATGTTTACTTTTAAATCTTCTAGATACTTAAACGCCAGAGAGATATAGAAATTCCTGGAGGTTTTGAATAGTTCATAACTAACATTAACATTTTATGAAACCCAATAAAGGCAGTTTTGCAAATGATTCTAAAAAGTTAATAACTTGGGAAGGCACCAGCTTATTATGTAATTAGCAGGCCAAAACTTTTCCAACTAATAACTCTAGAAGCCTGATTCAAAGATCAACTCCTTTTCCAAGAGAAACAGAACTACGTATGGCCTTCTGGACGTGTTTTCCTGTTTTAACTAGCCTTTCAAATTTCTTTTTGTGTGTGTGTTGAGTAAAAAATAGCTGAAATACTAAAACCAAAGCAAAACGTGGCACAAAATTCAGCTGATATGATGAAAATACTGTATCTTTAGCACTGACATCACCCACCATCAAGAACTCAGGTGTTGCTGCCAAAGGCAAACCAGAGTTTAGATATGTGGTGACATTTCATAACTCAACCCTCCAAAATTGCCTATTTTTTTTTCTTTATTTCATTCACTCACCCAGTCATTAAATGTTTGTTCACCATCTATTGCCACAAAGCCCTGAGAGGAATACAGAAATAAACAAAGTCATGAGCCTAAAGGCACATATTATCTGACTTCCTAGTAGTCTGCAATACCAAATTATCAGCCTAAGCATAATAACATTTTTTCAAAACTGAGATCAAAGAAATCTTCAGGAAACTGAAGATAGGCCTGTACCAAAATTTTAAATAAACAAATCTCCAGAAGCAATGGACATAAGGGCCTGAAATGTGATTTGAAGGATACTAAACACAAAATTGCAACACTACCAACAAGTATTCTAGTCTGGTTGACTTTTAAGAAAACAACAGAGAAGCAAGTAGATCCAATAAGAACTAAATGCAAAGACAAGTAGATTTATAAAACCACCTGTATATTGCTACTTTATAGTTTATAAAGTGTTTTTATATATGTGATTTCCTCTAATCTTATCTTTAGATATAGTACTTATGGCAGTGTGTGTGTGTGTGTGTGTGTGTGTGTGTGTGTGTGTACATTTTTTTTTAAAGATTTTATTTATTTATTTGACAGACAGAGATCACAAGTAGGCAGAGAGGCAGGCAGGGAGAGGGGGGAAGCAGGCATCCTGCTGAGCAGCGAGCCCAATGTGGTGCTCAATCCCAGGACCCAGAGAGCCGGATGCGGGGCTCGATCCCAAGACCTTGGGATCATGACCTGAGCCAAAGGAAGAGGCTTTAACCCACTGAGCCACCCAGGTACCCCTGTGTATACATTTTTTTAAGCAAACCATCATTCCTTTTCCTGTAGTATCTTCTATCTCCACAAACACTGATGATTCATCCATCTCTATCTAAGTTATGACAAGAAATGCTTTCTCTGATTTATTAGTAAACAACCGACCAGCAACATTAGCTTTTAGGAAAAGATTAACAACATTGCACTATAGTAGCTGTCATGTTAATTTAAGGAAAAGCTGTTTAAAATGTTTATTCTTTGTAACAGACCATTCAATAATCATTACCTAATGGATAGGAAAATATTATGAAATACCTTTAGAACTAAAGCAGAGTAATCAAGAAGTTGTGATGTTGGGGCACCAGGGTGGCTCAGTGGGTTAAAGCCTCTGCCTTCAGCTCAGGTCATGATCCCAAGGTCTTGGGATCGAGCCCCGCATCCGGCTCTCTGCTCAGCAGGAAGCCTGCTTCCACTTCTCTCTCTCTCTCTCTCTCTGCTTGCCTCTCTGCCTACTTGTGATCTCTGTCTGTCAAATAAATAAATAAAATCTTAAAAAAAAATTGTGATGTTTTAGTCTAAAAATTTAAAAACTAATACTGATGCTAAATTCTGAATGTAGGATATTTCTTTATGGTTCTTTAATTTTACAAAACATTTTTCTTTATTATAAAATCTTAATTCTATATTGCATATGAAATCAAGTATTTGATAAAACTGTTCCTTAATATTACAACTTTACTTGTTTTTGTCTGAAGATAGCTACCAATATATAGGCAGATCGTCTTCCTAGGTTGCAAAACAGTCAAATATGAGACTATGGGATTTTCTCCTGTAAATGTAATTATCATTTTTAGTCTGAAAGTGGGAAAATAAATCACTGATGAATAAAATTGTTTTCAGTTACATAAGAAATAACAGAATTAAGAAAAGAACCCTAAAACTTAAGTTATTGCTTTTCACCAAAAGCTATAGTAAATGTTCATTCCATCTATCCATTTAGATTAAGATTTTTTTTCAAGCCCTTGATAATATGCTCAAGCAAATCAACTTCATTCTGGCTCTGAATTATTAATATGAAGTTTATCTATCTCAGACATTAAATTTCTGAGTTCCTATTTAGAGATCAGGTTCATGTTCTTCTGAAAAACCTAGGTCAATGTGGTATTTCCATCCCAAATTTCTTTTCCTCTTCTGATTACAAGGTTGAACAACATGTGAAATCTGAATCTATAAATGTTTCCATTATACCCACATTTGTTACATAAGCAATGATAAATCAAAGGTAGTTGTACATATTTGTTTAGTTGATTTATTTATTTTTATGAACCTCTGAGACTAGAATCCCTATACTTTACCTAATTTATATTCATAGATACTAACCAAAATTCTTTCACTTGGAAAGAAATAAAAACATGCTAACTCCAAGCATGTCGATTTCAACGTAGGTTAAAAATATATTAAAGATAGGTACTGGTGGTCTTTATACAACAGAGACATTCAAGAAATCAATCAGCATCAAAAAGGCAACTTTAGAAAGTAGAAGTTGAATATTACCTATTGTAGACTAGTATTGGAACACCAATGAACAAAAGGGGTGTGTGTGTATGTGTGTGTTCCAAAAATGAAATGTAGAAAACTAATACAATTTTATTGTAAGATGGAATAGAATCCTGTGAGACTAAGTCATCTAGGAAATGTCTACCCATGTATGAAATACACTTAGAACAAGTGAATTCGCATATGCATGTAGCAGAACCGTGTGCAAGAAAGCAATGTGGGCTGAAGACCATTAGAAGCCTTCAAAGATGAGTGAGACAACACACATGGCACAGGAAAATTATTAGAACTTGTATTCATGTTTACTATTTATATAAAATGAGAAAGAAATAAAGCTTTATTAATATTCACATTTAGGTTGACACTCATGCCCTTGTTTGGTCTCTATTGGTGGGTAATGTGTGCCCCACAGTGTTCTTAATATTTGGATGGGAGAATCAGAGTGGGTGATGGAGGAACACACACTCATTTGGGAGTTCTCAGCAGCCCCTGGTGGACCACAGGGCATGGGTGCTCAAGGAAGTGGATTTACATGCTATCAAATTTTAACTAAACTAATTCTCACAAAAAGAACAATGGCTTGAAAGGTTACTGCAAAGAGGGGCACCTGGGTGGCTCAGTCAGTTAAGCATCCAACTCTTGATTTCGGCTCAGGTCATGATCTCAGGGTTGTGAGATCAAGCCTGGTGCTGGGTCTGCAGCCTGCTTAAGATTCTCTCTCATCTTCTGCTCCTCTCACCCTGTTGCACGCTTAAAAAAAAAAGGTATTGCAAAGAAACTAAACTATGGACGGACTTACCACAAAGTAGAAACAAACAGCAGGAGAAAGATAGTGTTGTCACTTCTCTTCTCCCTGTGATGAGCTTGCCAGCCACATTTTGGGGAAAAAGCAACTTCTAAGATGATGTAGGTTTGACTTTTTGCAGTCTTCAAATAGAATACTTAAAATATGGATTTACATCCACTATTTCTTACAGTAAACCTCTATTTAAGGGTCTAGTTTGCCATGTGATGTTACTGCATGTAAGTAGTACACTAGCTTATACAATATACTATTTTAAATTATTGGGTTTTTATATTAAATTTTGTTATAGTATTAAAATATTGGGTATATTAAAATATGACAAAACATGAGACTTTTAATCTCAGGAAACAAACAGTGTCGCTGGGGGTGGGGAGGAGGGATGGGGTGGCTGGGTGATGGACATTAGGGAGGGTATGTGCTATGGTGAGTGCTGTGAATTATGTAAGACTAATGATTCAGAGACCTGTGTCCCTGAAGCAAATAATACATTATATATTAATAAAAAAATATGTATTAAAGTAGTATCCTATGTAATAATAATGTAACAGATAAAAACACATGCATTTATTGAGTGCTCATGGTCTAAATCTTTCTCCTGAAGTGGGTCCATGACAAAAGATGTCTGACAATGGAACAAATAATCCTAAAACTTGTAGAGAACCAGAAAAGACCCCAAATAGCCAGAGGAATGTTGAGAAGTAAAGCTAAAGTGGGTGGTATCATAATTCCAGACTTCAAACTCTATTACAAAGCTGTAATCACCAAGGCAGTATGGTACCAGCACAAAAATAGACACATAGATCAATGGAAAAGAATAGAGAGCCCAGAAATGGACCCTCAATGCTATGGTCAACTAATCTTTGACAAAGCAGGAAAGAACGCCCAGTGCAAAAAAAGACAGTCTCTTCAACAAATGGTGTTGGGAAAATTGGACAGCCACATGCAGAAGAATGAAACTGGACCATTTCCTTATACCACACACAAAAATAGACTCAAAAATGGATGAAAGACCTAAATGTAAAATAGGAATCCAACAAAATCCTGGAGGAAAACACAGGCAGCAACTTCTTCGACCTCAGCTGCAGCAACTTCTTCTGAGAAACATCACCAAAGGCAAGGGAAGCAAGGGCAAAAATGAACTATTGGGACTTCATCAAGATCAAAAGCTTTTGCACAGCAAAAGAAACATTCAGCAAAACCAAAAGACAACTGACAGAATGGGAGAAGATATTCACAAATGACATATCAGATCAAGGGCTCGTATCCAAAATCTATAAAGAACTTATCAAATTCAATGAGAGACAAATAAAGAACAAATAAACCAATCAAGAAATGAGCAGAAGACATGAACAGACATTTCTCCAAAGAAGACATCCAGATGGCCAACAGACACATGAAAAACTGTTCCACATCACTCTGTATCAGGGAAATACAAATCAAAACCACAGTGAGATACCACCTCACACCAGTCAGAATGGCTAAAATTAACAAGTCAAGAAATTACAGGTGTTAGAGAGGATGCAGAGAAAGGGGAACCCTCCTACACTGTTGGTGAGAATGCAAGCTGGTACAGCCACTCTGGGAAACAGCATGGAGGTTCCTCAAAAAGTTGAAAATAGAGCTACCCTACAACCCAGCATTTGCACTACTGGGCATTTACACTAAAGATAGAAATGTAGGCATCGAAGGGGCATGTGCACCTGAATGTTTATAGCAGCAATGTCCACAATAGCCTAAACTAGGGAAAGACCATAGATGTCCATAGACAGATGAATGGATAAAGATGTGATTTTATATATATGTATATGTGTGTATACACACACACACACACACACACACAAAATATTATGTAGCCATTTAAAAAAAGAAATCTTGCCATTTGCAATGTCATGGATGGAACTAGAGGGTATTATGCTAAGCAAAATAAGTCAACCAGCGAAAGACGATTATCATATCATCTCATATAATCTTATATAATCTCACTGATATGAGGAATTTGAGAAACAACACAGAGGATCAAGGGAGGGAAAAATGAAACAAGAAGAAACCAGAGGGAGACAAACCATAAGAGACCCTTAATCTCAGGAACAAACTCAGGGTTGCTGGAGTGGAGGGCGGTGGTAGGGATGGGGTGGCCGGGTGATGGACACTGGGGATGGTATGTGTTGTGGTGAGCACTGTGTGTAGTGTAAGACTGGTGAATCATAGACCTGTACCCCTGAAACAAATAATACATCATACATTGATGAAATAAGATTCACATTGCCCTTACCTGGCGTCTTTTGTAACATTTTATTTATTTTTAAAACTCCTCAGAATTGTACCCTATTTGTCTAGGTTCACTCAGTCCTCCACAGCCAGCTGGCCATTAAATAAATTCAGAGAGCGAGAGGTTAAAAAAAAAAAAAAAGATGTCTGTGTTCCACTGTGAGAGTAAATAAAAGAGTTCATGGTTTATCTATTGAAACACGTAATGGAGAGCTCTAGGAACCCATACCCTTAAGAAAAGCAAACCAGAAGAAAGCAGAGAGACCAGCAATGAGTCTGGTCATTTTTGTTGCGGATACCCGAGCCTCATTAAGTTGGTGTGTTCTGGTATTTGGGTCAGAGCATTTCTATGCATGTCTAACATGGCGAGGACACAGTTGTGTCGTAAAGAAGGAAGGAAGGGAGGGAACAGGGAGAAGGCAAGGAACGAAGGAGGAGCGGAAGGAGGAAGAAAGAACAGAAGGAAGGAACTAGACAAGAAAAAGCACAACTAGTAGTGCTCCTGTAAGAGACATAATGGCTCTTGTACCCAGTGTCTCTCTAGGGAACTGGGCCATGCTGCCCGAGCACTGGGGTGTCTGGTGGTCCTGAGGCCCTTCCTGCTTGTTCTCCCACCAGCCTTGCTAACCTCTCACCTCCCACAGGAAAAGCTCTAGACACTTAGAAGTGCTTATTTTCCCTCACGCCACAGGAATGAGCTGACGGCCACAATTTCCATTGCAAAGAAGATAAGAGCAAAGTACAAAACAGCAAGTAATTTATAATAAGGGCTAATTAGGTCTTTAAATGGCAGAAACCTTAATGTATAATCTTTTTCCAAAACATAGAGCAAAGCTGCAGCACAAACTCTGCAAAGAAGAAGGATTTATTTATCCCCAAGGATGGCTCTGTAGGTAGCAGCTGGTCAAGAGTGGTAGCTGGAGGGGCTAGAGATACTCGCAGGGTCTGGAATGTAGCATATTGATTTAATACAGGATGAGCCAGACTACCACCCATAATACGGGCATCAAAACGTAATGTTTTACATTTTCAAGACCTCACAACATGCCATAGACAATAGCTTTGAACCTTCAAGCACGCTTACTCTGCCTCCACAAGTTCAGGCCTGATGACCAACCATCTCCAGTACTTCACTCATCTTTTATGCGGCCACCCCGTCCTCCATTTTCCTCACTTCAAACTATCTCCGTAAGTATTGCCATAACCACTTTCCTAAAATGTTTTTGTTTTGTTTTTGGTTTTTTGGGTTTTTTTTTTTTTGTTTTTTTTTTTTTTATGACTCTGTTCAAAATTTGTCAATGGGTACTCACTTCCCACTCAACACTTCAGTCTGGAATTCAACAGGTTCCCAACCCATCTTTCTAGGACTATTGCACTTTGTTCCCCCATCATCTGACAAGATGGTTCCCCATCCCCTTGATTTAACTCAAAGATCCTCCGGCACCAAGGAGCCCTTGTTGCTCCCAGCCAGCTACACACTCTCTCCCTCTCAACTCACCCAGCTTTTCGTCTTCATCAGCATGCTCTTGGCCTCCCCAAGATATGACCTTCAAACAAGGGACATGGTCTTGTTAAATTGCTGTCTGGATGCCACTGGAATGCTTCCGAGCACATTATAGGGCTCAGGAAACAGCTATGAAGGGACAGAGGAAGAAGGGAAGGAGAAAGGGCGGGAAGAACAGAGTGAGAAGTATGCCTATGTGTCATTGGTTACTTACCTTATTTTCCCTCCTAACCTAATCATATTAAAAACAAGACTGATGTCTTCTCATCAGAGCTCCTGCAGATCCTACATAGTAACTCATGTATGAAAACCCTACTTTTAATTCTCATATGATCATGTATTATAACCTTCCAATCCTTTTGAAAAGGTGGGGGAGGTGGGGGGTGGAATTTGCTTCAAAGAGCAGATTCCATTTAATCGCCTATCTTTCTAAGCAATGTGCAAGCAAGCACTGGTCTGTAAGCCCGCTGCTGGGAGGAGGGCCCCACAGTCATTGCGACAGTGATTTCATTAATGGGCCAATAGAACCTCAGTCATGTCCTCACTCAGAAGGGACACAAAGGCCAGCAATTCTATCATCCTACACTGCTGCTCTCCATGAAATGCAGCCCTCTGTGCACTAGGTCATCTGTCTTCGGTATGCTTAAACGGAGGACAACCCACTGTTATTCATTGTGAATAAAAGTAAGGTTTTCAATCACCAATAGTCCCGATCTTTTTAAGGACCAATGGGCCTTTCTGCTATAATCATACATCTGAAAAGACCAAGCATACCATATTTTGTCACTTTAACTCCACTTTAAATAAAAATTATTGCACCTTTGTTAAAGGACTACTTAACTTCTATTTTGATACTTGGGAACATTTTTTTTTTAAGATTTTAATTTATTTGACAAACAGAGATCACAAGCAGGCAGAGAGGCAGGCAGAGAGAATGGGTAGCAGGATCCCCACGGAGCAGAGAGCCCAACGTGGGGCTCGATCCCAGGACCCTGGGATCATGACCTGAGCCAAAGGCAGAGGCTTTAATCCACTGAGCCACCCAGGAACCCCTTGGGAGCACTTATTAAAGGGAAAAATTACATTCTCAAACCTATCCCCGCACTGTTCATCCACAGCATCATCATTAGCGATTAGCAACCAAGTAAAAGCCTTTTCATTAACAGAAGCTAAGAAAATAGTTAAAGTAATCATTGTTTAACTGTTTTATAATTAATACCATGTTTCATAGCAATTCAATTTTATTCAAATTTAATAATAAGTATTTTATGTCAGTACAATTTTATTATCTTTATCATTCTTTTAAAAAAAAGTACAAGCCCACATATAATTCGGCCACAAGTGATTTCAGATATTGTGCCTTTTTTTTTCTTAAACCAGCTCTATTGTTACAACAGAGGCTCCACATAGGATATCAGCATTACAGAGAAAGAAGTGTTTCTTCAAGATCTGACTGCCTCAGTGGTCTGTACGGTGCATTTATCCACCCAGCCTGATGAAAAAACAATAAACTATGGTTCCTCAGAAGAACAAGATAAAACTCAGGGAGAGAGCCCTATCTCTCTACACAGACACAGATTCTCCCTACACAGACAACTGAGAGAATTCTGGCAAAAGCGAACATGGAGTTATACAACTATCAAATAGTCCCTAAATTTTCACTTTTGTAAGCAAAATATTGCTTTTCTCTAGCTAAGAAAACAGGCACTAAATTTGCAGTTTTGCTTCTTAAAAACACCTTCAACTCTTTTGTAGTTAGATCTTGTTTTGCACACAGCAGGATGAAAACAATTGTGTGTACAAATTCTCTGAGATTCTTACCTGTAAATGATCAGAGTTATGGTAATAGGCGAACTTTCCACGTTTGTGTTTTTTTTAGCATGGATCTTTCTTCACAAGAAAGATTCTTCCTCCCCGAAAATAGCCTTCTGTTGCCATTTCATATTAATTTTATGAAACATAAAAAATACATTTCATGGGTCTCCTGAGAGCTTCTAGGTAAACAATGAAAACCAAAATAAAACCGTGGTAAAAATCACCAAATAAAAACTTACAACTGCTTAAAAGTCACATACATACATACTTCATGTGCATTTTCTTTAGAAAATAATAAATGGCTTTTAATAGGTGAATTTTATGACAATCACCTACTAATTGACATCTGGCCCTTTGGGGAAAATAATTTATATTAACCTGAGCTCCTCAAACACTCCTTACTTGTGAGCTGGAGACCACATAGGATTCAGTAATTCTCAGTGTGTGCAAATTAAAATGATCTAATACTAATATTAATCCATCTTTGAGCTTTCAATTAAAGATATGAAGAAGCTCAAAGAGACTGAGTCAACATGAAGGCTGAAAGGCATGTGGTAGAGGGCTTCAAACAAGCATCTGGAGGCCAGATTTTTGGAGTTGGAATGCTGGTTCTTCTACATTTTTACCAATGGAACTTCTCTGGACCTTAGTTTTCTTACCCCAGAAGTGGTACAATAGTAGTGCTTACTGAACTACTGTGAGAGTTACATGAATTAGCATTTGTAAAGCTTGAGCAGTACCTAGCACATAATAAAAACTAGATGAACTTTTATTTGAAAGCAATACTTGTACTATGAATTCCATATGGTTCCAACTAAATGACATTCTAGGAAAGACAAAACTATGGAGACAAGAAGCACATCAGCAGTTGCCATGGCCAAAGGGAGAGGAGAGAAGTTAGGGCACAGAGGATGTTAAAGGCAGTGAAAATACTTTGTAGGATATATCTGATGGACATAGGTTATTACACATTCGTTCAAACATGCAATGTATAACACAGACACTGAAAGCCTAAGGTAACCTGGGGACTCTGGGTGATTATAATGCATCAACATAGGTTCATTCTTGGTTAAAACAAAACAAAACAAAAATACCATTCTGATGAGTGATGTTGATAGTGGAGGAGGCTGTACATGTATGGAGGTGGAGAGTATATAAAGAATCTCTGCATCTTCCTCTCAATTTTATTACAAATCTAAAAAAAAAAATGCTCTTAAAAATGTGTTTTTAGGGGTGCCTGGGTGGCCCAGTCATTAAGCATCTGCCTTTGGCTCAGGTCAGGATCCATGTCTAGTCCCACATCAGGCTCCTTGAACAGCAGAGAGCCTGCTTCTCCCTCTGCCTCCTGCTCCCCTGGCTTGTGTGCTCTCTGACAATTAACATCTTAAAAAAATACTGTCTTTTTAAAATAAAGTTAAATAACTATGAACAACAAAATAAAGTGTGAGCAACTATAAGGAAAAAAGAGTTACATCTGACAAGATAGCACTTCTCTGCCTACTTGTGATCTCTGTCTGTCAAATAAATAAATAAAATCTTAAAAAAGAGAGAGACAAATGAACAACAACAACAACAAAAAAGGACTCTTAAATACAGAGACCAAACTGGTGGTTGCCAGAGGGGAAGTAGGTGGGGGTGAGGGAATGGGCAAAATGAATGAAGGTGTTCAAGAGTGCACTTATCTTGATGAAAACTGAGTAATGTATAGAATCACTGAATCATATAGAACACCTAAAACTAATATAAGTCTTTGTTAATTACACTTCAATTTAAAGAGAAAAGTTGTTTTTAAAAACAATGTAGTTTGGGGCACCTAAGTGGGTCAGTGGGTTAAGCCTCTGTCTTTAGCTCCGGTCATGATCTCAGGGTCCTGGGATCAAACCCTGCATCGGGCTCTCTGCTCTGCAAGAGCCTGCTTCCTCCTCTCTCTCTGCCTGCTTGTGATCTGTCTGTCAAATAAATAAATAAAATCTTTTTTAAAAATGTAGTTCATTTCCTAGCTCATGAATGGATGGTAATCTCGTAGTCAAAAACTGACCATTGTTCTTCCCTCATATACCTATATTAGAGAAAATGGACAAGGTTGTGAATGTCTGCTGGGAGTTGGAGGAGAAAAAGGTGATAAATCCACACCTTCTGTAGTGGGAAACCAAAAATAGAAGAATAACAATAATAAACATGTTATTCAGAGACGTGAAGGCAAATTCTAAAATAATTGCAAGGGTTGGCTTTGGAAGGGGAAAATTCAGGAAAGGAGGGGTCAAGGAACTGCTATTTTTCATAAATAAAGCCCTTGTAATTTTGATTCCTTAAACTATGTCTCAAGTATAACTTTCATTAAAAACAACTAAACATAAAGGTGTTTAAATGGAAATGTAAAAATTTAAAATTAAAAAAATATATATGGGAGGGGAGCATGGCAGCAGAATTGGAGGACCCCAGCTCACCTTTTCCCATGAACACGACTTGATAACTATCAAATCAACCCAAATTTTCCCAAAATCAACCTGAGGACTGGCAGAACAAACTCCACAACTAAAGGTAGATATTAGGCCACATCAAAGAAGGTAGGAAGCGTGGAGACACAATTTGAGAGAGAAATAGATCATAGATGCTGTGAGGAAAGTGCTGCAGTCACAGAGAAGGGCAAGAGACAGACTAACACACAAGGGAGGTCACAGGGAAAATGATTCCCCATAGCAGCTGGCTAGGAAAGCAAAAGGGTGCCAAATTTGTGAGTTCTAGCAACCTGCAAGCCTTAAATCTTAGAGTTCTAAGGGCCAGTGGGTTTGGCTTGGGGAGATCCCAAAGTGATTGATGTGCTCTTGCAGAGAAGACAGGGAGAACAGCCTAGAGAACACAGCATGGAACCAGTCACTTAAAAAGCCCCTGGGGCAACTGTGAGGAGGTTATTTGATCATCTCAGAGTGCACCCCAGAGAGAGAGCAGTCACGGAAAGACCACTCGGTGAACAAAGGAACTGACAAATACCATTTCCCTCCCCTACTCCTCAACATAAATAGGAACCAGAACAGCACCTAAACTAGCTACGTAACTTGCTTATGTCAAGCCCCACCCTACTACTGCACTCTGCTAGAAATACCCTTCCCAATCATGCTTGCCTCCAAAAGAGCATAGCAGACCCCCCTCCCCCATTCCAGATGTCCAAACCCCTGCCCACACCTCTTCTCCTGATGCAGGAGTTACAGAGAGCCCCAGTTTTGGAGGTGGTGGTGACAAGTCTCATTTCACACACAGACCAGTGCACACCTAGTTAAAATGCACCACATTCAGGCCAGGGACGAAACACTGCCCACAAAAGGCAGAGAGGTTCTGCAGATGACTGGCCAAAAGGACAAAAGAGCAGAGCCCATGCAACACACATTGGAGACACCCTGGGAAGCACCAGGCTCTGCAGAACAGGGAACACTGCATGGCAGGTGACCACAGGACCTTTTCCTCTTAAGGCCATACCTCTCAAGAACAGAACATGTACCTGACTTTCCTAACACAGAGAAACACACAGAGAGACTTAGACAAGAATCATAAGACAGAGAAATTTGTCCCAAAGGAAAGAAGTAGATAAAAACCACAGCAAGATCTGTGTCAAGAGGGACACAAGTAATATGACTTAAAGCAATGACCATTAGGATACTCACTGGACTGGAGATGAGTAGAAGGCATCAGTGAGACTCTCAACACAGAGATTTAAAAAAAAAAAAGTACCAATCATTAGATAAGGAATGCAGTAAACAAGATTAGAAACACATTTGATACAATGAACAGACTGGAAGAAGCAGAGGAATGAATTAATGGCCTTGAAGATAGAATAATAGAAAGTAATCAAGGTGAACAAGGGAGAAATTAAAAAATCACACAAAATGAGAATAGACTTAGGGAACTCAGTGACTACCATCAAACATAATGACATTCATATTAGAGGAATCCCAGAGGAGAGAGAAAAAAAAAAAAGAACAGAAAATGTATTCAAAGAAGTAATAGCTGAAAACCATTAATCTGGGGGAAGAAAACATATATACGGATCCATGAGGCACAGAGAACTCCCAACAAAAATCAACAAAAGTAGACCCAGAACAAGACATTATAGTTAAATTATCAAATATAGTGATAAAGAAATATTTTTACAAAAAGCAAGACAAAAAAAGGGTAAGAGAAACCCCATTAAGTTAGGAAATTTGCAGCCAAGAATACTCTATCCAGAAAGACCATCATTCAGAATAAAGGAGAGAGTTTCTCAGATGAACAAATCCAGAGGAGTTCAATACCACTAACTAGGCCCGCAGAAAATATTAAAGGGGACTCTGAGTGGAAAGGAAAAACCAAAAGTGACAGTATGAAGGTATGAAACACAAAAGCACTAAAAATTATTTCTGAAAAAAAAAATCAGTCAAAGATATCACAAAATAAAAGGATGTAAAAAATGACAACATATACCTAAAACATACAGGGTAGAGGAGTAAAGAAATGGTTTCAAACTTAACCAACTTAATACAGCTTGGTATATGAAGAAAAGGTTATGTATAAACCTAATGGTAACCATATATCAAAAAAGCACTAATAAATATGCAAAGAATAAAGAGAAGGAAATCCAAATACATCACTAAAGAAAATCAGCAAACCATGAAAAAGACAAGGATCAGAGAAAATCTTCAGAAATAACCACATAACAATAAAATAACAATAAATATATATCAATAATTACTTTGAATATAAATGGACTAAATGCTCTAATCAAAAGACATAAGGTGACAAAATGTTTAAAAAAGCAACACCCATCTATCTATACTGCCTCCAGGAGACTCATTTTAGACCTAAAGATACCTGCAGATTTAAGTGAGAGGATGGAGAAACAATGATCAAATGGATGTCAAAAGAAAGCTGGGGTAGTGATGCTTATTTTGGACAAAATTGACTTAAAAACAAGGACCGTAACAAGAGGGGGGAAGAAAAAAGGACACTGTACCAAAATAAAGGGGACAATACAGTTTATCATATAATACTTGTGACAATACAAATTATCACAATTGTAATATTTATGCCCCAACATGACAGCATCCAAATATATAAAGCAGTTAGTAATATAAAGGATCTAATTGATATTAACAAATAGTAGGGGATTTTAACACCCCCGTTATATCAATGGACAGATCATTTAAACAGAAAAGTCAACAAGGAAACAACAGCTTTGAATGACACACTGGGATTGGTGGATTTAACAAGTATTCAGAACATTCCATCCTACAATAGAATACAAATTCGTTTCAAATGCACATGAAACACTCTCCAGGATAAATCACATATTAGCCCACAAAACAAACCCCACAAATCAAGAAGATCAAAGTCATCTTATGCATATTTTTTAATCATCATACTATGGAAAGACCACAAATGCAAGGAGGTTAAATATTATGTTACTAAACAATGAATGGGTCAAGCAAAAAGAACAAAGAGGAAATAAAAAAATGCATGGAGACAAATGAAAATGAAAACATGAAGGTCCAAAACCTTTGGGATGCAATAAAAACAGTACTAAGAGGGAAGTTTATAGCAATATGGGCCTACCTCAAGAAGCAAAAAAGTCTTAACCTCACCTTACACCTAAAGGAGGTAGAAAAAGAACAAACAAAATCTAAAACCATCAGAAGTAAGAAAATAAGACTAGAGCAGAAATAAATTATATAGAAGATTAAAAAAAAAAATAGAATAGCTCCATGAAACCAGGAGCTGGTTCTTTTTTTGGGGGGGGGGATGGGGGTTTCAATAAAATTGATAAACCTCTAACCAAATTTGTCAAGAAAAAAAAGAGAGAAAGGATTCAAATAAAACCACAAATGGGAGATGAGAAATAACAACCAAGACCATGGGAATACCACCAATTATAAGATTATGGAAAACTACATGCCAACAAATTGGACAACCTAGAAGAGATAGATGAATGAATTCCTAGAAACATGCAACCTACTAAAGCTGAAACAAGAAGAAATAGAAAATTTGAACAGAACCGTAACCAGCAAAGAAACTGAGTTAGTAATCAAAAAATTCCCAACAACAAAATGGCAGGACCAGATGGCTTCACAGAGAAATTCTACGAAACATTTAAAGAAGAAATGATACTTATTCTTTCCAAACTATTCTAAAAAATATCAAAAGAAGGAAGGAAAACTGCCGAATTCATTCTATGAGACCAGCATTACCTTCATACCTCAACCAGAGAGAAACCATGAAAGAGAGAAAAGAATAGGCCAATATCCCTGATATACATAGATACAAAAATTCTCAAGATACTAGCAAACCAAATTTAACAATACATTTAAAAAGTCATTCACACAATCAAATGGGATTTATTCCTGGGTTACAAGGGTGGTTCAATATTAATATTATAATATCAATATCAATGTTAATATCAATCATGATACATAATGTCAATTAGAGAAAGTATAAGAACCATATGGTCATTTCAATAGATGCGGAAAAATCATCTGATAAAGTAAAACATCCATTCATGGTAAAAAAAACCCTCAACAACATCTGTCTAGAGGGAATATTCCTTAATGTAATAAAGGCCATAGATGAAAAACCCACAGCTAACATCTTCCTTAATGGGGAAAAACTGAGATCTTTTCTCCCATAAGGTACAAGATGAGGATGTCCTCTCTTACCACTTTTATTCAACATAGTAGTGGAAGTCCTAGACACAGCAATCAATCAGTAAGGAAGAAGTAAAACTTTTATTATTTGCAGATGACATGATACTATGTATAGAAAACCCAAAAGACTCCATCATAAAACTGCTAGAACTGATAAAGGAATTCGATAAGGTTGCAGGATACAAAAATCAATATACAGAAATCTGTTGCATTTTTATACATGAATAATGAAGTAGCAGAAAGAAAAATAAAACAATCCCATTTTCAACTGCACTAAAAATAATAAGATACTTAGGCATAAACCTAACCAAAGATCTAGAAGACCTGTACTCTGAAAACTATAAAATACTAATGAAGAAATTGAAGACCACATGAAGAAATGGAATGACATTCCATACGGTTGGACTGGAAGAATATTGTTAAAATGTCTTAATACCCAAAGCCATCTACACATTTAATGCAATCCCTATCAAATTACCAACCGCATTTTTCACGGAACTAGAACAATCCTAAAATTTTATCAAACCACCAAAACCCCTGAATAGTCAAAGCAATCCTGAAGAAGAAAAGTAAAGCTGGAGGCATCACAAATCTGGAATTCAAGTTATGTAATGCAGCTATAGTGATCAAAACAGTATGGTATTGGCACCAAAAAAGGTACATACACCAATGAAATGGAACAGAAAATCCAGAAATGAACCCATAATTACATGGTCAGTTAATCTTTAACAAACCAGGAAAGAATATTCAATGAGAAAAAGAAGGTTTCTTTAACAAATTGTGTTGGAAATATTGGACAGCAATATGCAAAAGAATGAAACTGGACCATTATCTTACACTACACAAAAAAATATTCAAAATGGATTAAAGATCTAAATATGAGACCTGAAACCACAAAAAGTATACAAAAGAACACAGGAAGTAAATTCTTTCACATTGGCCACAACAACTTCTTTTTAGATAGGACTCCTAAGGCAAGGGGGAAAAAAAGCAAAAATGAACTATTGGGACTTCATCAAAATAAAAAGCTTCTGCACAGCAAAGGAAACAATCAGCTAAACTAAAAGGCACCCTACAGAATGGAGGAAGATATTTGCGAATGACCTATCCAATAAAAGGTTAGTATCCAAATATATGAGGAACTTATGCAACTCAACACCCAAAAAACAAATAACTCATTAAAAAATGGGCAGAAGACATGAATAGACATTTTACCAAGACATACAGATGGCCAACAGACACATGAAAAGATAATCATCATCACTCATCATCAGGGAAATGCAAATCAAAGCTACAATGAGATACCACCTCACACCTGTCAGAACGCCTAAAATCAGCAGCACAAGAAACAAGTGTCGGTGAGGATGTAGAGAAAGGGGAACTCTCTTGCAGTGTTGGTGGGAATGCAAGCTGGTGTAGCCACTGTGGAAAGTAGTATGGAGTTCCTCAAGAAAGTTAAAAATAGAACTACCTTATAATTTACCAATGCACTACTGAATATTTATCTCCAAAAAACAAAAACACTAATTCAAAGGGATATATGCACACCTATGTTTACAGCAGCCAAGATTATGGAAGCAGCCAAAGGGTTTGTCAATAGTTGAATGGATAAAGAAGTGATATATATCTATATATAGATCTAGATCTATATATAGATATATTTTCAATGATTATTATTCAGCCATAAGAATGAAATGTTGCCATTTTCAACAACATGGATGGAACTAGAGACTGTAATGCTAAGGAAAATAATTTCAACAAATACTATATTATTTTAATCATATATGGAACTTAAGCAACAAAACAAACAAGCAAAGAAAAAAGGGAGAGAGAGAAACCAAGAAACAGACTCTTTAAATTACAGAACAAACCGATGGTTCCCAGAGGGGAGGTGATTGGGGGAGAGTGGGAGAAATCGGTGATGGGGTTTAAGGAACCTACTTGCTGTGATGAGTACCAGGTGATGTATGGAACCGTTGACTCACTGTATAGAACAACTAAAACTAACATAACACTGTATAGTAACTAGAATTAAAATGAAAACTTTAAAAAATATAATAAAAGGTGTAGCCTTTTAATGAAAGGGAACATACAACCTTTTTCACTTTTGCAAAGACTCTCATAAAAATCCCAACTCATCTGCAATATACAGTTTTTTGAAATATTCTAATTCACTTAAAACTTTGCCATACATCCATGCATCCCTTCCTCACAATTGAAAATATCCATTTTATATTTGTACATTTTCAACTTCTACATTCCAAATTTTCACAAGAATAATCTAAACCAGATACATTTTAAATGAAACATTTGCTCCTGGGAATCCAGACAGACAAACCTGGAAGAAATATGCAAAAGATCCAGTATTGAAAATGTTTACAAGCCAATGAGAGAAGAGCATTCTATAGGCAAAAGGATGCAGAGGGAAGCATACCAAGCGTCCAGAAAAACAGACATTAGAGGAAAATCAGTGCCTCTCCATGACTGGTCAAGGATGAAGGGCTGCATAGAGGTGTTTGGTGTTTGTTCCGGGTACAAAGGCCCAACACCAGGAAATGACTGAAGTCTAGCGTAATGGAAAAGAAGGCTTTCAAGTTTTCTGACTTAAAGAGACCTCAGAGACTTGCAAGTTCAAGCCCTTATTTTAAACATGGCAAAATAAAATGTCCACACTTCGTATATCAGATTAATGCTTCCTGAGCAGACCCTCAAGCTCACCGGGGAGAAGAGTTTTGTTTTCCCTCAACTCCAGGTTCATACTCAAGTGGGATGTGAAGCTACCTCCCAGCCTAACTTACCTGATGCCACCTCCGACCTTTCAGGGCAACAACATAACCTGCAATGCTCTGGGGGGGCCTCTTTCTCCATCCTCACTGCCTTGCCCCCATGTCCTAGGTCACATGTTGAGAATTTGGCAGAACCAGGAAGATTATTTTTTTATTCCACATCTCAGAATTCCCCCCACCCAAAAGCAGTTCAAGAAGAAAGTGGCTCTTTTCGTGTAGAGCATTTTACTACCTTTTCAGGAAATAAGATCTTATTTGTAAAAATAGCCACCCAATCACGTCTACATTTTAAAGTACAGGCACCCACTTTCGCCCTGAGACCACCACCACCAACATGCAGTTTGCTTTTAAAGATTTCTTTATTTCGGAGAGAGCGCATGTGCGGGTGCACCCGTACACCGGGGAGGGGCCTACGGAGAGGGAGGATCTCCAGGTGACTCTCCTGAGAACGGAGCCAGAATTGGGACAGATCTCACATCTCTGAGACCAGGACCTGAGCCAAAATCAAGAGTTGGATGTTTAACTGACTGAGCCACCCAGGCACTCCCATGCAGTAGTTTATATAGACCCAGTGTTCATTATATCACAACTAAAATGGATTTACTCCTACTAGGCATGACCTCCTTGTAAGCTATAGATGGTCTAGTACTTTCCTACTGCTGGATATTGATAAATGGTTATCTTTTTTTTTTTTTTTTTTAAGATTTTATTTATTTATTTGACAGACAGAGATCACATGTAGGCAGAGAGGCAGGCAGAGAGAGAGAGAGGAGAAAGCAGGCTCCCTGCAGAGCAGAGAGCCTGATGTGGGGCTCGATCCTAGGACCCCAGGGTCATGATCTGAGCCGAAGGCAGGGGCTTTAACCCACTGAGCCACCCAGGTGCCCGATAAATGATTATCTTAAGATCTGAGGATCTTGGTTCAAAGAAGGCAGTTTAATAAAACTATTATGAAAACATTTACTCCTGTGAGATCACTGTAAAGTTTAAATAATATACCTGTTGACTGTTTCCTTATTGGTCATGCTGATTTCAAACTAGTCTTGAAGGCATTTCATTTGCATATACAAAATATTCAATGATAATTGATGGTTTAGCCTGATTTACATGGTCTCTATTGAAACACTTCTATTAAACTTAAGGTAATTTTCGTGCACTGATGATTACATTTCTGGCAGTTTGCTAGTTTTTGCTCAGTATCATTTTTTTTGCTCTGAAAATCTCCAGGCAACCCTTCAAGATTTTCACAATTAAAAACAAACAAACAAACAAACAAACAAAAACCAGCACCATGGTAGTTACTTTACATATTCTACTTAACAAGACCTGTTTATTCTGAACCCAGTTTTCTATTTCAGCTGTAAACAATACTTTTTAAAGACACTAACACATTACAGGTGCATAAATTATAAAATTTAGTACCCTTTTAAAAAATATAATGAAACATTCATAACCACTAGAATCGATTCAGAAATATCACACGTGCAATCCCCTTTCAGCAAGTGATAATGCATATCCCCGAGTTTGGGTAAAAGCTTCTGTGAGCTCTGTAGTTCAAAGACAAAGGTTGTAGTACAGAGCAGCTCGGTTGAACACCTGAGTGGCAATCAGGAAATCTGGAAGCTGTCTGTTCCAAGACTTAGCTCCCCCACCCAACCTCACAAATGAACTGCATTCTCCGCCTGATAATTACTATGTGCTTTATAGTATACTTCATTGCATACATTCCATTTTTACAAAAAAAAAAAAAAAATGGAAATGTTTGGTATCATGTATTGTTCTCATAACCTAAAATAGCTAGGAAGAGCATTGAAAAGAAGCACTATCAATTTTATGTGAATTACAAAAAAAGAATGGGCTATGGAAGATTGAAAGTTCACACAAAAATACATGTTAGATGTATTTCAGTTATTCAGGTAACAGATCATGGGAAAATGTGCCAACAGAAATAGAATTTGCAAAAATGTCATGCAAGTTTGAGGGAAGCTAAATAGAATATTGACCTTAATATGTCATTTAAGTGAAAGTATTTGAGCCCCTTTAAGGAGTAATATCTTCTGAGTGCATATAAGCTTATAAGAAGAAATACGAGGAACTCTCACTAGTACTCATTTATAATTAGCCATAATTTGTCAGTACATATATTGGTTGTAATATAGGGCAAATGGTAACACTTTAAGTCACTATTGAATATCAAAATATTTGTATTATTGTTGTAGACATTTTATTGATAACATGTTAGTTTCAAGAAAAAAAATTCCAGTCCCACTTTACAGTACTGGTTTTTATCATAGTAGGTAGAGATTCTGATGCAGTTACTTGTGTAATCTCAACCTGGTCATACACTCTGCTTGTTTAGACAGATTTTGACATAGAGTATGACTGCATACACTCTTGTTGCAAAGGAAATTTGTGTTGTTCTATTTCTTCCTCCTTATGCAGGTGAGGGAGGTACATAAAAAATACTTTCTAAACCTTATTTGATTAGAAACTTTCATTCTAGGTATGTCTTGATATGTAAATGTTTCAAATTTCAGATTTCTAATGTCACAAAACTGATAGTACTCTAACCAAAACTGGTATTTCAATGCATTAATGTATACACTGAAATACCAAAAACTAGTATGGACTCTGAATTTAAAAAGAAAAAAAAATCTAAGATTTGATTAAATTCTCCCCTTTTGTGAACATAAACAAAAACAGTCCCCATGCATGTCCTTGAGCGCAAATGCTGCTCTAGTGGATGTATCTATGTGTGATTATACGTCTCCATCTAGGAGGATAATATTGGTTACAGTCATTGCCAACATTACAAGCAACCAAACTCTACCTAAAGCTGAAGTATCAAATTCACTGCTGCAGGGGCGCCTGGGTGGCTCAGTGGGTTAAAGCCTTTGTCTTTGGCTCAAGTCATGATCCCAGAGTCCTGGGATCAATCCCGGCATGGGCTCTCTGCTCAGCAGGGAGCCTGCTTCCTCCCCTCTCTCTGCCTGCCTCTCTGCCTCCTTGTGATCTCTGTCTGTCAAATAAATAAATAAAATCTTTGGAAAAAAAAATTCACTGCTGCAATCTGACTGGTAGATGGGTTATTTTTTTTTCTAAGTTTTATTCAGTTGCCAACATTTAAAAATTGTAAGATTTCACATCAAAAGTCCATCTTTTCCATGAAAATCTAAGCTTCTAGTTCCTCTTGAAAACTCCATTCTTACTTGGCAACAAAAAGTTGTCTCCGGGAAGTCTTTGAGTAGGAGCTTGTGTTCCCCACGTGGCCCCAGCTTGCACCCAACACAACTGGCTTATTTAGATCAACTATCCGGGTGGGGGGCATTAGAGTTTGCAAATCCTTAACTTAAGGTGTGCTGGATGTGTCACTGCTGGGGGCCTAAGGGATGCAGGAGTCTAAATATGTGGAGACTGCTGAACCGTTATTATTCTGAGTGGTCCTAATCACAGGATTCTGAGCACAGACCCAAAAAACGCCATGTTGAGGAGGAGGTGTTAGGATCCATCTACATTGTAACCTCTTGCTTCTTCCTGGTCTTTAATGCAGTGGAGAAAGTTAAGCCTCTCTTCCTGGCTTTGGGGCAAAAAGAGCAGGCATCTAGAAGCCTACCCGTCCCTCCACGCAGGAAAAAATTTGGTTTATTGTGATTACTTTTGAAGGTCTGATTCCTATTCCACTCTTCTTTCTGAAAACTAATTTCCACATAGGTTGCTCTCAAAGATTTCAAACACAGCAAAATAGAAATACAGAAGGAAAGAATTTAAACCCTAGTAGTTTACTATAGAAATGACTTTATGCCTTAGTCCACTCAAGCTGCTGTAACAAAAATATCATATACTAGATGTCTTATAAGCAATCAACATTTATTTCTCATCACTCTTAAGACTGGAAAGTCCAAGATCATGGCACAGGCAAAGGTCTGGTGAAGGCCCACTTCTTGGTTCATGGGTTTCACCTTTGTCCTGAGTCTTCATATTGTGGAAGGGATGAGCTAGCTTTCTGGAGTCCCATTTATTAAGATTCTAATACGAATTATGAGGCTTCTGCCCTCCTGAACTAATCAATGCCCTTGCGCCACCACCTCTTAATATCATCACCTTTGGGGTTAAGATGCCAATATTTGATTTAGGGGGCACACAAACATTCAGAACATAGCACCAAAATCTCTTCACTTTTATTATTTAGGTCACTAGCTCCTATCAACTTAATACCATTTTATAAACTATCTCTTGGAAATATTAAAAATCAGAAAGATAATCAGTTTCTTACATTTGATCCTACATGAAGAAGTCTCACCCGGAACCTCCCTGACTCTCAGCCCAACCACCACCATTTACCCAGTACCTTACCTGGCGTTAGCATCGCCAGAGTTCAGAAAACTTAATTCATAAGGTAAGATGTGATTCAATGTGAGAATGAGTCAAATTATCCCTCAGGGTCTGAGGTGCCCAGGATGGGCAACACAAATATTCGAAGTCTTGGTCAGGGAATGCAATAAGAAACAATGGCCTCTTTTACCAGCTCCTCTACCTGGGACACAAACCAACTACTCAGCATCCCTGGCTTTTGACCATAATGATCACGTGAGGAGGAAACAGACTGAACCCAGCATTCCATCAACAAGGCTGAAAAGCAGAATGATTAGCATCAAGCTAATACTATTTTCTGCTCCCTTAAGAGTCTGGTGTGACCCTCTGCTGGACAGCAACTCTGCCCCACTTTGAGTATCACATCAATTTCCACATTTTGATATTTAGATATTTTCTAACTCATAAACTATTGCTGCTGGTGAGAAAAATATAACTACTGAGGTAATTTTTTTTCAAGATACAGAATAGATATTAGGAAGAATACATAGTTTACTGTCAGAATGAATCAGAAATATAATTATGTTATCCCAATTAAAGCATGAATGGATGTAAAAACTGGGGAGGGGGGATGAAATGTGTCTGAATTTTATTGAAGACAGATATTGTAAAGTTGTTTTTAGAAATTTGACACATCAGTTTTAATCCCCTCAATGCTGGAAAAAGAGAGCATTTCGAATAATGCTTTGCCCTAGTTTAGACTAGGTGAATTGAGTGTTTCTTTGATGTAACTGATCCCAAATCTTTTAAATATAACTGATCAATAATCTGCCTTACTATGATTTATACCTGGTTCCTGTGTCCTATCAAAAAGTTATTAAAATTAAAACAATTATCACAAATAACAAGTAAAATATTGTGTTCTGATGGAGTCCATTTTCTAAAACAGCAATAATGATTTCTCATTTTGTATGAGATTTGCTGAAAAACTAAAGGAGTCATATAGGCTTAAAGATATATCTATGATGACTTTTTATTAATTTGTTAACAAGGAAATGCTCTTAAAATTAAGAAATGAAAATTTATTTAAATACCAAACTTAAATAGATACTTTTTTAGAAGTTTGTATATGTTAAAGGCTTATTTAACTTTAAAAAGACAATTTGTATAACCCTAAAAAAAAAAATCAGCTCATTTTGCTTTTACTTCTCTCAGAGGAAGCAAACAATGCAAGCTCCAGACTTTTAAAATTCCTTTTAAAGTTTTACACTAAAGCCAGAAATAACACTGACGCAAAGAGAAACTCAAATAAAAGCATTCTAATATAAGAAAGCCATAGTGAATTTATAGAATTTGCTTTATATGTAACCAAATTTACTGCTAAACACATGCAGAGAAATTTTTTCGAATTCAAAATTTTTTTGCAGGTGTGACTGTATGTCTGCAATTTCTTGGTTTTAAAAAACCTGTATTTGAAATGAGTTATTCTTCCAATTACCAAATTATCCTCATGACAGGTGTACCTCATTCCATGATTGAACAGCTATGTAACTACTTAGCAGTAAGAACCAATCTGTAATTGAAATCCTTCCACTGAAGTGTTAAAAATTCTGCGTGCTTCTAGTCAAGGCATGCAAAACAAAGATCATTCGTCCATAAACAGGGTGGACTTATCCATAAACACTTCTAAGAGTCATGGACTCTTACTGCTACTTATGGGGAAATTGAAGCATATAGTCTTGTCCAAAATGGCCATCTGACATCAATCAATCAAACAGGAATTCTATTATCCCCAGATAAAGCCTGACTGGAAGTCAAGTCAGGAGAATGGCAGTACAAGAGTTCAAGTATCCAGACTCCAACCAAAATGTTTTTTCTGATCAATTTTCCTTTCTAATTCTTTTTCAAGGGAAGAATGTAGGAGTGTAGCAGTGGACATAGAGAGAGGGTGAGGCAAGTGAGCAAAGTGGCATTTTATATGATTTAAATGTGAGCTTCTGGCTCATTTAAATCCCAAAATGACTTTCCTATATATTAATGCTCTTAGGCCAAAATTTTTCAATCCAAATATTAAAGTTATACTCTAAAGAAAAAAAAAAGATTACAAATAAAAAAGCAGTAATAATCCTGACAAGTAAATTTTAGTCTTAAGAACTATAAAGCTATGTATAACTAATGTGCCTTCCCCAGGTAATTTCCCACATATGTAAACATGCACATCTAAATCCAAAGGCCTGTGCAGCTGTAAAATAACACTGGGTCTGTTCTTACTGTTTGTTTGCAAGTTTTTCTGTCTCCATCTTTGAACACTATACCCCGTGGACACAGCACAATTGTAGGAGGCATCAGAACAAGGGCTGGGTGAGATCATTCTAGAACAGAAGGACCACATGATATGTGGGGTAGAGTTGGGGGAAAAAACAGTTGCAGTTATTCTCCAGATAATATCTGGATATATTCAGCAGTATTCTCCAGATAAACCCCGAATTAGTGTGTTTCTGATTAAAGCAGTTTTTTTTTTTCTTTTTGGATCTCTTACTCTTTTAAAAGATTTTCAAAGATTGGGAGCACATAAGGTCTGCTACAGACAGGAACACCTTGGATTAGTACAGCTCCTTTCCATTCTAGTAGGACTTCAACATTCATTGACTGAGAAGACGATTTTGTTAAGCCACTATTTCAAAACCGTAAGATGTGACAGGTAGATCTTCAAGAGTAACTCTTTAAAAAATAAAAGAATTGGGAACCTGGGTGGCTCAGTGGGTTAAGCCGCTGCCTTCGGCTCAGGTCATGGTCTCAGGGTCCTGGGATCGAGTCCCGCATCGGGCTCTCTGCTCGGCAGGGAGCCTGCTTCCTCCTCTCTATCTCTGCCTGCCTCTCTGCCTACTTGTGATCTCTGTCTGTCAAATAAATAAAATCTTAAAAAAATAAAATAAAATAAAAAAATAAAAGAATTATTTAAATCAATCTCTTACTAGCAAAAACAAAAATCTCTACCACCCAATGTGGTAAAATAAGGGAACTCTGAAGGTCTTGCTGTGCCCAGCGTTCGTTCCCTCCATACCATGTTGTCCTCTCCCCTTTGCTCCCTCCCCCATTCTCGTTGTTCTCTCATTTCCCCCATACCCCCGCGGACATTACCCTGTCAAGTGAGTGATTAGATAAGAGAAAAATTCAGATTGCTTCTCTGAAACATGAATACAACCTATTGGTGGGCTGTAGTGCGTCAATAATTGATCAAAGCAGGGGTGCATAAACCAAAATGGCTTGAGAAAACTAACCCAATTTGTGACTAACTAGCATAGTCAATTCAACAAGAATGATCTAAATGTTTCAGTCTAAGTGTTTCACTTTGTCCCCCCTGGACTTGTGAAGGGGAAAAGTAAAGTGAAGTAAACTATACTTTACTATAAATGTATTATGCTACAAAGATTTTTGTTTACGTTTTGAAAAATTTGTCTTGGAAAAATACTAAAACAATCCTTTCCAGATGCCTGCAGGTAATAAAATGATATTATACAGATTTTCCTTTAATGCCTACCATCTACTATTATTCAGGTATTACCAATCATTATATTTCTCATTCCTACCTTTGGCAGACATGCTGCTTGCCTACCTGATAGCAACGTCCTTCTTTTTTTGTTGTTAAATGTATCTCCATTTTCTTTATGTATCACACAGCCTTAGCCTTCCTGGAAGGGATGGAATGCTGATCATGTTTAAGTGCCAGACGGTAATTCCATTCTCCTGGCCATGGACAATACAGGCATGGCAACGTGACCCACCCTCAGACCAATGAGTCAAATGGGAATCTCTGATTTATGATGGCAGGGAGTGTTTTTTCCTCCCTTACCCTGGGACACATGACAGAAACCTTGTCATGTGTTTGGCAACATTGAGACACAAGAAGGAAGTCCCTGAATTAAACAGTCACGGACATGCCATCCACTTCTCGTTCTGTATGATAATAAAATGCCCTTTATGTTTTAGCCACATTTTAGGATGAGTTTGTTACTTGCAGCCAAAATCATCCTAGCTAATACACTGGTGTTTAGAACAAGAAAAAAAAAAAGCAAGTAGTTGTGGATTCTTCCTCGTCTTATGTAGGAATTGGCAAGATCTAAATAATTTAATAAGGGGTGCAGAGTCCATGTGAGAATATATGTTAATGCTATTACAAACAGAGGATAGCCATTTAAGAATTGAGCCACACCTTATCTGACCTAATTAAGAGACTTTCAAAAGTCTGGAAATAAAGCTGTGTTTAGTCCATATTTCTTTGTTTTTGTTTTGTTTTGTTTTGTTTTGTTTCCCAAGTGTCCAGTCTATTTCACATGTCAATTTCAGAATCCCTTTTCTATCAAACACTGTCTGCAAAACAACACAAGGTAAAGGGAATCTTTGTAATTTTCTAATCAGTTGATTCTGTAGGTGAAAATGTTTTCACCAATTTAAACTATAGCTCAGGTTTAAAACGCACAAAAGATTGAACCTTGCTAAGTAGTCCCACCATTTTCTCATCTATTTGGAATAGAACTCACAGGTGTGCTTTGAAGTTTACAAACCATCAGTACTTTGAAAATAACTTCTGGAAAATTTAAAAAGGAGAGAGTGTGAATCAGCCCATGCTCAGGAAGGTGGACCATGATCATCATATTTGCTATTATGATATATTAGATTATTTTCTTTCAGTGCTCGAAAGGCACACACTTTCCAAAAGAGAAATACAGTTCTTTATATTTGGTTCACATAATCCAGACCTGCACTGTCAGTGCCTGAAACAAATTACTGTTTATATTAGAAACTTAGTTTAATAAATTAGGTCTGGTCTATGGACTGTCAAAGTCCTTATAGTCTGCAAATCATATATAACAGATGCCTTTTCCATGACTCTTAACTAGAAGTGGCCAACGTGATTGCTTCCTCCTTGCCGTTACTACATTTTGTAGGTTTAGTTATCTACTGCCCACAGAGAATTAAAAACAATTTAAAAGGGCATCTGGAATAAAGCACTCCAAGGGAAAAAAAAAATCTTTCCATATGCAATAACTTTCTGTTTAGGTCTGAGAATTATTCAATAATTGGCACTTGTTTAAATAGACCATTCAGGATCGGTTTGGTTTTCCAATTTCAGATTGAGTTACAGGACTCCATTTTTTTTTTTTTTCCCAAACTCACTTTTACAAGTCCTAATTTCCAGCATATTTGTGGCACCACTGTGATTAACAGAGGAGCTAATTTTTGTATAAGATACAAACACATTTTTCAAAAGTGTGGTAAATAATTCACTAATTTTTCCACAGATTGTTTATAAATTATGAATTTTAGCTTACTTGCCCTAGTTTAGAAAATATACCAGTAAAACAGAGGAGCAAAAAGCAGTAACTTTTGTTTATGAATTTATACAATTTAAATTTCATGAGAAACCTGGGTTCCTTCATCTTTCGTGCTATTTTCCACACTAGCGTCCCTATAAGGGCAGGACCAAGAAATGTGTGCCTGCCACTGCTGGGATCTGAACTTCTTGCATTGTCTGCGCTCAACACAGGAACAGTTGCAGCATAAAAAGTTAATAATGACAAACATGTAGAAGCTTAAATAATAAGGCCACGGCAACTTACATCAACTCAAACTAACACTTACAAATTCAGATCTATGGATATTTTCACCACCACGTTTTCCCTTTTGAAGCTCCACTGTGAACGTTATAATGTGTTTCCTTTGGGTTGTTTGGTCAGCAAACTCTATTCTAGAATTTCTATGCAAAGGATCAAGCAGATTGTATTAGCTCACATCTTGAAGACTAGATGGAGAAGGTCCTCAGTGACCTTCTGACGTTTATGTCACTCCATTGACATTTCAATAAAGAAAATTATTCTTGGTCTGATTTCCTTATAAAACCACCACCACCACCACCACCACCAAAAATACCAAGCAAAATTTTTAAAATCTTACAGATTTAAAGCATGCTTAGTAGATACCATATTTGTGTTAAATAGAAAGAAAGGTATTAGCCTGTTCCCACAATGAAACGCAGGTACGCAATCATCAATGCCTTCTTTACCAGCAACACAGTGATTTGCGAATATGTAATCTTATTTTAAATTTCACTCTTGTTCTTCGATCTTTCAAATGATTATAGTTTTCCTGGAGTGAAAATAACTTAAACTTACTAGACTTTTTAATATCTTTACAGCCAAACTGCTACAATTCTCACTTTGCTAATCTGTAATTCTCACAGAAGAACTGGCAGCGTTACCCGGCCTTTAGCAAGGACCCTGAAGTGAAATCACTTAAAACTTCCTCTATTTTAATTTCAAATGATATACTCTGTATATAAACCACACAAATATGCTCTATCAAATACGCTGACATGTACCTGCGACGTTAACATTTCTTCCCGAAACCCTGGGGCTGTGGACAGTCTTGCATCGTGGAAGACTTGGCTGACTGCAGAACCGGGACAGAACTCAGAAATCCAGAGCTCTCTACCGAAGGCCCAGACATTTTACAAAATTTGACTAAGATGCCACAGCTGAGCTGGGGCAGCAACTAGATCTGAACCCACATGTGTTACCTTAGTTTGTTTTTTAATCCTGGTTACCAATCAGATCAGATCACCTGGGAAGTTTTGCAAAGATAACATCTCAGACTTAACTCTACGTTCTTAGTTGGTCTGAGGTGGCAGCTAAGTCTTCAGTATTTTTTTCATCTCCTTGGTGATTCCAACATAGTCTAGATTTGGAACCACTGGACCACTGCTCTTTGTACCACAGTTTTGTATCTCAAAAAAATCAGAATTATATTTCCAGATTTATCATCCTTTCACAGCCTCTTCTCTGAAAGCGGCTGACAAATGTATTTGAATATTCAGAGAATGAAGCTGAAATTTGAAAAGTAAAGACTTCATTTCATAAGTACCCAACTGTACAGGACCCCTGAGGAACTAGATCATGGCAAGGCACTCTGGTTTAAATAGACACACTAATCACAAGACAGTATGGACATTTGATTTCAGCAAGGAAAGTCAAGGGAGAGAAAACATTTAAGTAAAGGATATACATATATTTAGGAAAACTCAAAATTGATTTTTCTCATAGAAATCTAGAGCTATAATAAAATGTAAAATAACAAATTAGAAAATTAAGCATCTTCTCCAAATAATAAACTCACAAAACAGGTAGAAACCATTACTTTATATATAGTATAATAGCCATAGTAACGTTGCCATTTTTTGCCAAATAAATTTATGTCTCCCCACTGTCGCATTTTTTTAATTTAAAATATCCTATGTCAACAGGCATTTTAGGAAACTAAACACTCTCCACTGATGATAATGTTAAGTTGATACAACATTTTCCCCTTGGAGGCTATGATGGCTAATTTTATTTGGCAATGGGATGCCCAGATAAGTGATTAATCATTAACTGTGGGTATGTGTCTGGAGGGTATTTCCAGAAGATAATAACACTTTGGTGAACTGAGTGAAACAGATGACCCTCCCCGAACTGTGTGGACTTCATCCTGTCTACCGAGGGCCTAAATAGAAGAAAAAGACACAGGAAGTTTGTTCTCTCTCTGTCTGCCTCTCTCTCACTTTCTCTCTTCCTCACTGCTGAACTGTGACATCAATCTCTTCCAGCTCATGGAGCTCCTGGTTCTCAAGCCTTCAGACTAACTGAAATTAATACCATGGGTAGCTTCCAGATTTTGTCTTGAGATTAGTATTAGTTTATCCCAATTTACTAAGCACTTAGAGCACTAGCTACACAGCTCCCTGGGAGAAAAGCATATAGACTCATGGGAACAACTAAGGGTCCAAGTCAGGTCACCATAGAGGAGAAGGAGAAGAAATGACACTGAGTACCTGAAATAAATGCAGTCCTAGACTAGGTATTTTTTTAGCCATCACTTAATTTACTCCCCTCTACAACCCTATGAGATGCAGATGATCCAGTTTCCCATTTTACAGGTGAAAACACTCGGGCTCAGAGCAGAAAACCAATTTATAGCTAAGGATCCAAACCTATGGCTTCAAAATCCATGCTGTTTCCCTCATTTTCTCCCCACAGTGACGGAAGACCCTGTGATGCCCACCTTCAACCAATAACTTGGAAATCCCTATATCTTGGAGGCCAAATGGAGAGTCTATCAATGTAATGAGAGCAGCTTATCATGATGCCATGTGGGGACCACAGGCTTCCAAAGGAGCTTCAGGCGCTTATCTTACCAGCTCCCCTGTGGGCGAAGCAGCACATCATCAAGCTCTTTGGGCTGCTTGGGATGAAGTCTTAGTGCAAATTGTACCTTCTCAGATCATTTGATCTATATCTGATACTTAAAATATCTGATACTTGAAATTTTATAAACCCAAGGAACATTCAAGGAATATTTGTCATCTCTATAGTGTTAAACAAGCGCTCAGGGAGGGAAAAAACAAACAAAAAAAAAACCTGATGTTTCTGTACCATCTTGGTTCCAGATTTTCACCAAGAGCCAAATGTAAGCAAAGAAAAACATCAGTGCTTAGAATTTAATATCAGCTCGCAGGAAAAACCCTATTAACTAGGCTGTCAATTTGCAACTCATGACATCTTTTATGTTTCTTAATATTTCCAGTATAGGCCTGGGAACTAGAATAAAAACAATTTCTCTTCAAAAATATGATCCTTTCTCAGGGTGCTTGGGTGGCTCAGTCAGTTAAGCGTCTGATTTTTTATTTTAGTTTAGGTCATGATCTCAGAGTCATGAGACTGAGGCCCCTGTTGAGTTCGACCCATCCCCCCCATGCCCACTTGCATGCTTTCTCTCACTCTTTCCCTTTCTGTCTGTTAAAAAAAAAAAAAAATCCTTTCTGATTGTGCATATTTAGCACAATCCAAATGTTGGTTTATTATATTTAAATATTAAACTCAAACTAAAAAGAATATAAAGTGAGGCAAGTTATGAGTCCATATTCTATTTTTAAACACAATTTTGATTATATATGATGTACTATTCCACTTAGAAATATCCAATAAATAGCACTGGAGTATATCAATCGTGATTCAATTAAATTGTTTAAAATCAATGACTACTGATAAAAAGGAAGTATTTTATTCTTGCCTCTAATGTTCTACATTACTGAAACAATTAGAAACCTCCTCAGAATTATCTTTAAGAAAGCAAAACATTTCATTATTCTGAAACCCAATACTTTATTCTCAATAGGACTACGGGAGAAGGGGGGTCTTCAGTTGCTCAGCCTCTATTTCCAGAAAGGATGAAAGACCTTTCTCAATCCTGTCACAGGACTAGAAATCTCCAGTCTCAACATCATTTTTAAAACATCTCTTTAAAGGACAAATATTGCAATTTCCCTAAAGTGCTCATATTGTAGAATAAATCTTTCATTTCCATAATTTCGCACCTGACATTGCAGTGGTTCCCTGAGGGAACAGAACATGCCATAAACCCATTGTGATAGGAAGAGCATATTGTGGTACCACAATGAGACCTTATATAGGCAGCATGAAAGAGCACCTTTTTATTCAATCGAGTAGAAAATTGTAACACTCTTCATTTGACACAATAACTTAAGACCAGACTGCAAGTGCTTCATTTAATTTTTTTTTTCTTTTCCTTCTCTTAACTTTCTACTCCTTTGTTGTGTTATTGAGCATTAATCTTTTACATTCATATTTATTTTTTTAAGATTTTACTTATTTATTCAAGAGAGAGTAAAAAGCAGAGGGAGAAGCAGGCTCCCCACGGAGCAGGAAGCCTGATGTGGGGCTCAATCCCATGTCCTTGGGATCAGGACTTGAGTTGAAAGCAGACACTTAGCCCACTGAGCCATCCTGGAACCCTCCACCCATATTTCTTTGTAATGCTTTCAGCATCCTTTCTTCGGTTTCATTGAAATTAAAGTCATGTCAATGGACTTGAGGGTGTTCCAAAACTCAGAGGATCCTGTGGACATTGACCTGAAGTAGTCTTAGAATGATGCTCATAGAACTTTGGTGGGCTCTTTGTACAAATGAGAACAGAGGACATGGTTTTCCTGTTGCTAAAAGTTAGGCAGCATTGTGCCATTACTTTCTACCTTCACCTATCACCAGCATTTTTCAAAATTTTAATTGTAGGTCTGCACATGTTCACAATGGTAAAAGTAAAATGTGTTCCTAACACAAACGTCAAATGAAAGTCTATAATCTTTGAAATAACTTATAGAAAATGAATCATGCTACTTTATTCATTTTTAGCTTTCTTTATGCTATAATCGCAAATACTTAAAAGACAGCTGGTAGAAACCGACTCCAAATGAGAAATTTATACTTTACATTTTAGTAAAATAAGTTATTTTAAAACTTGGTCCCATGTTTTCTTGAACACCTAGGCACATCCCTTGTTTGAATTTTCATCGGAACTCTCTTCTGAAACAATACTAGCCCAACCACACAACATCTTAATGAATTTAACCTTTTAACAACTTCCAAAGGCACCATATAACCTGGCTCCTTAACTTGTATACTTCCAGTAAAATGAATAGCTTAATTTTTATTTAGCTGTCACTTTCTCTTTTTAAGAAACTGAAAATAAATAATTGGATACTTTTTTACTTTTCTCTATTCACTAAGTTTTTATCTAGCCATATGCAAGCTCAAGATCATGTACCAGTCCCTTGAGGCTTTCATTCTCCAAGTGTAAGTTTGACATAATTTTTGAATGGAAAAAATGGGTTAAGAGAAAACGGTCATAGAAAATATTAATATATAGTACGTCCTCACCTTTGTATCTGCTGGGAGCAGAATCTCCATAGTTTATTACCATGTTTACTAATATTCAACCACTAACCTCTATCCTAAGAAAGAATTATAATGATGTATTTTTGGTTAACAAAAAATAACAAATAATAATCATTATAGATGTGTCTCTGAGGTTAAGTGAAATAGATAATGCCCTGAGATTAAAGGAAATAAGACAAATAAGAAAATAAGACAAATTTGTCCAAGACAAATAAAGAATTGAAACCAAAGATATACATGAAGCATCAGTTTCACTTACTTAAGCATTTCCCATCTCAGTCTAAAAGTATTATATGGCAAAAGGTCTGGATCCACTGTGTGAAGCCACTATGACTTCAGGGAGAAATAGTAAGTTATGGACCAGGTGCCCCTTAATTCAAGTCAATCAAAACAATTTTTTTGAGCATCTTTACAAAAAGCTCTGTACAGTAGAGTCTTAATAATTTCTCTGTTACTCTCTCTCTCTCTCTCTCTCTCTGTGTCTCTCTCACACACACAAAGATAATTACTATTCTTGCTCATACTTAGTCTGAAGCTAAGAAATATATGTTAAGTATTAATTGTATGTCAGTCCTACCCAGAGACACCATGACCAATCAGACAAGGTCTCTGTTCTAAGGACATCACAGTGTAGAAGAAGGAGATGGATAAGTGATCTCTCTATAGTTGTTCTGACATATTCTACTTGTTGGAATAAAAACAAATATGTGAATATCATGAATGCAAGATTCCCTGTGAGGGGTGTAATAAGAATAATGAAGTCATGGAAATAACCAAGTGCTCTTCACATCATGTGCCTCCTTAATGACCATCACCCACTTACCCTGCCCCCCCACCTCCCCTCCAGCAACCCTCAGTTTGTTTCCCAGAGTTAAGAGTCTCTCGTGGTTTGTGTCCCCCTCTGATTTCTTCACTACATCTGAAACTAATGATGTACTATATGTTGGCTAATGGAATTTAAATTAAAAAAATTCACTCAACAACAACAACAAAAATATATCATCAATGTGTCAGCTTTGTGAAATACTCTTCTAAGCTTTATATGGGTTATCCCAACCGAACTCTGACAGCAACCCAGACACCATTTACAGATAAAGAAACTGAGGCAGAGAGAGTTTTAATAGCCTCTCCAAGGACAGTAAGGGGCAGAATTAGGATATATTATAGGAATTATGTCTCCAAAGATTGTGTGTTTAATCCGATTCCTTCTCAAAATGCTAGGAAATAGATGGGAAGGAGAACTAATGATGGCAGAGGCCCTGGTGATGGTTTTTGATGGAGGTGGCATATTTCATTCATTGAACAAATATTTACTATCACTGGGGCATAAGACACTATCTAGACACCAGGGATACATTGACAGATAAATAACAGAAATACATCAGAGAGGCCAACTTGATGTTTAGGTGGGGTTTCAATAAAAAGAGATGAATCAGGGTAGGGATTAGGAATAAAAAGCCATTCCCCCATGAAAATCGCTCTATTTGCAAATGGACCCAAATGCAGATGAGTGATTGCTTCCACGTTTAACTGCAGGGAAATATATGAATTATATTTAAATTCCATTTTATTTACTTTTTTGAGTATCGTTGACACACAGTATTACATTCATCTCAGGTGTAAAACGTGGTGGTTCGACAAGTTCATACATTATGCTATGCTTACAAATGTAGCTCCCATCTGTCCTAATACATTGTGTTACAATATCATTGACTATATGCCCTATGCTGTGCCTTGTATTACCATGACTTTCTCCCTCCACAACTGTAAGCTTGTACCTCCCGCTCTCCTTTGCCCATTTTGCCCGTCACTCCTTCCCCTTCCCCCTGGGAGCCATCAGTTTGTTCTCTATATTTATGGGTCTGATTCTGTTTTCCGTTTATTCATTTTTTTTCTCTAGATTCTGTTGTAAGGGAAAGGAGGAGTGGGGAGACAAAATAAATACTTGGACCTTGTGGTCAGCAGCCTCTAAAATGGCCCCAAATAACCCCCACTTCCTGATAGTCATGCCCTTGTGCAGCCCTGTCCTTGAGGGGAGGAAGGGCTGAATGACTCACTTTCAGTGGACAGAACGTAGCAGAACTGAGAGGGGGTCACTTCTAATATTAGGTTATAAAACGACTGTGGTTTCCATTTTGCATTCTCTCTGTCACTCTGTCCTGAGGCACTGTCAATGGGAAAACAGCCACATCATGACACAGTCTTGAAGAGAGGCCTGTGTGGTGAAAAACCGAAACCTGCCAACAACCGGCTGAGTAGTGGATTCAGCTGAAAGCGCGTTCAGACCCACCCTCCCCGCCAGAGCCTTGGCCAGCTTGAGTCTCAGATAAGACCCCAGCCCCAGCAGACAGTTTGACTACAACCTCATGAGATAACGGAGTTAAAAATTCATCTACACCTAGATTCTTAACCCCCAGAATCTGTGAGGTAATAAATACTTTTTAAGCTGCTATTTTAGAGTTATTTGTTACTCAGCCCTAAATGCCAATGCAAACATCTTTGTAGAGAACTTGAGCCTCTTCCTACAATGTTCACACATTTGAATACACCACATTTGCATCACGGAATCCTATTTCACAAAGAACCCTTACCAAGAGGATAGGAAGGCACAAAAGGAGAGAAGAAGGAAAAGAGGGAGACTAAGGTATGAAAGGAGGGAGCGAGAGAGGGAATGAAAGTTACTGCAAAGGCAACTCTGAGCAGATCCTCGGGCCCAGAGAGAAACTCCAGACTTAACTGTATGAGCCTGTGTGGGCAGAGTCGGCCTGGATATGAGTGATATCTATGTGTTGGAGGCACGAATGGGTTCTTGGTGTTCACACAGCTCTTGTGTAGTATTTTCTGGTTTGTCATGCTTGCACTTGGAAGTGGGTGACGGTGTTGGCTGAATCAATTTGAAAGCGTAGCCATTTCCTTAGTTGATGCTTATTGTTCCAGGATTGCTGCTTCTTAATTAATCTTTTGATTAATACTATGTGTGGCCCAGAAGTTCAATCAGAGATACACCTTTTTTTATAGACAATCAACAGCATGTATCACCTGATGCAACTCAGCTTGGATAGGTAGTTAGAGTGGGCATTATTTTTTATTTGCTTTCAAACTACTGAGCGGGCTGAACAATAGACAATAAACAAGTCGTTGTGTATGGCTTTTGTGGGGCTTGAAAATAATTTTGACTTAATGGAAACTGATGCTTTGTTGGAAACCCTGCCAGGGAAGCAAAAGAAGACCCACATGGTAAGTGCCCCAGACGATCTTCACGAACGATAGAGTCACATTTAACTCGAAAATTGGGTGGCAAAGGTCAGCCTGTAGTGTAGAATTAATAGGTGGTGTCTCACTAAGGCTCTTCACCTCCCGCCTTGAGAAAACTTTCAAGGTTTCTACAGATAAAGAAAAGGACTCAAGGACCAGGGACACCTCAAATATGTAGATGACACTGTCATCTTTCGTTTAAGCTAAAGACCTTGAAGCAATGGTGAAAGAATGTAACAGAAGAGCAAAGAATCTGGATCATTATATAAAAGAAGCATATGCAAAATCACATCGAGTACATACATTCAAGAGGGAAAGCTGGCTGCAAAAAAATTAGGCATTGCAAAGAAGTGTTTGTTGAGGCCATATGGCGTACATTGTTACAAACCAGAAAGGTTCAGAAAGCAGAATAGACCCTTGTTAGAGTCTCTGAGGAGCTGAAAATGAATGGTTTTCTACATTTAAAGGACTAACTACTAGAAAGAGAGATAGGATACTAGCACATTCCTGGTTTTGGCAACTATAGTAAAAGCACACATATAGAACACAGAGAGAGAATAAAATGTAATAAAGTAGGAAACACTTTGACTGTGGTACTGTGTGAAGAGACAAAAGAAAAACTGGTAGTAGCAGAACAAGGTAGACAATCATGGGGAAGAAAATATATGGCCTCCCTTGGAGTTGTGACACATTAGAGTGCAGGATGAGCCTGGTACACACCCATGTGAACAGCTCTTCCCAGCAGGTTCAAAGAGGTCAATTAGGTCCCTTCGTGAATTCATATCTAAGTCTTTCTACGTTTACGTGGATGAGAATCATCAAAGAACTTACAACGAGATGAAAAGTCTGATTCTCTTATCTCTTAGCATAAAACTGGACTGTGGTTAGATTTCTTTAAACTGGTCCTGCCCTAGACTTGTATCATTACTACTTCCGCCTTGGAATCAGAGGGATGACGGGAAAAGTAATATCAGATGCATCAGGTTCTTTGTCAATATGCATGGCAAAATCTTCCCAGAGTCTTGAAAGATACAGGATTTTTCTAGGTTTTTAAAAAAATATATAATTTCTCTTGAAGTCAAGTGAGTAAGCAGATACTGAGATAAATATCACCAAAAGGAGGATCCTCTTCAAACAAAATCAGTGAGTAAGCACTTACTCCCTATACTCTTTCATACATCAAGCATTGTGCTGGGATTCATGGTGAATGCAACAGAAAAGTCCCCTGGATAGGCTCTCAGTTCAGTGGGGGAGAGAAGGAAGATGGACAAATAAGTGATGTCAAACTAAATAATCACAATTATTCTAACAGAGGTTAAGGAGGTGTGTACGTTGCAATGGAAGTGTATAACAAGTGTCCCAATCTAACTGGAGGGGCAGGAAAAGTTTTTATAAGTGAGTCCCTTCTAGTCGATTGAGGAAAAGATATATTCAGGCAGTAGGTGTGTGTGTGTGTGTGTGTGTGTTCACACATGCACACCTGCAAGTCCATAAGGAAGCAGGGGACAGAAAAAGAGTAACAGAAAGGAAAACACCTTGAAACCACCTGTGGAGATACAAGAAATCCAGTACTGAGTAGAGAAGCAAGGAAGTGGTACAAAGTGAAACCAGAGACCGTGTGAGGTCCGATCATGCAGGACCTTGTAGGTCAATATAAAGACTTTGGACTTGATTCTGACAACAGTGGAAAGCCATGAAAAAATGGCCAGCTGAAAATTCAGATTCTCTTTCCCTGAGAGAGATTATGGGACATAAATATTTGGTAAACCTCTAGCAATTCTCTGCATCTGATGTCGGACTCTGGAAGACGGGATCCATATCAAATTCATCCCTGTGTTTTACATTGGGCTTCTCAGGGGAATAGAGCAGAGCCAAAGTTGGCTGTAATGCAGCCTAACAAGCCACAGCACCCAAAGGAAAGCATGAGCGGATGCTCCTGAAAATCAGCTTTGAGATAGGTCACTTGCAAAATGGAATCCGTCTTAGTTTCCTGAAAGACATTATCTGAAAGGATGAGTACAGCATTCTAAATAACGGCCTCCAAATCCCTAAAACCTGTGAGTGTCATCTTATCTGGGAAAGCAACATTGCAAGCATGGTTAACTTAAGGCTCTTGAGATGGGCAGCTTATCCTGGATTAACCCGAAGGGTAGTCACGCAGGTCATCCTACGAGGGAGGCAAGAGGGTTAAAGGAAGACAAGGCGAAAGTGCCAGCAGAAGCAGGGAAGCAAAGACAATACGATGCAGTACCATGAGCCACGGGATGCAGGCAGCATCTGGTAGGTGAAAAAAAGGAAACTGATTCTTTCCGGAGCCATCAGAAAAATTCACCTCTGCTGTCATCTTGAATCTAGCCTGCAAGCCTTATTTCAGATTTCAGACCTTCTGAACTGTAGTAGAATAAACTTGTGTTTTTCTAAGCCCCTGAACTGGTGGAAATTTATTATAGCAGCAATAAGGAACTAATACAATAGGTATGATTTCCATAGAATAGTCAAAGAGTTACAATATCACTAGGGTGACTATAAGCCCCAGACTGTCCAGGGAAGTCTTGCGTATTACCCCCAGTGTATTTATTAGCGGTGTCTCTTTTATCTCCTGCAAGTGTCTTGGTTTGGATTATAAGTCTGTATATAAAAAGATGTTGAGTCAAGTATTGGGAATAGTAAGCAGGACCAAAGGGACATTCACATAGAAGCAGCCCCTGCCTTCTAGTCTGGCCACATAAAGCCCAACTTATGAATAACCATAGCAACACCTATAAAAGCCTCAAATTACACATTGATTGATAATATTGCTTAAATTTTGTTCTTAAATAAATGAGAAGAGGTCAGGAAAAAGACACTCCCAGATAAAGACAAGACTAGAAGGACCCAGACTCCCACAGTCAGTATAGTGAGGCAGAGAGGCCTCACCATGAGATGGTGAACGATAATCCTAAGATGCACACAGCCCAAACAGTGCAGTATCGGTCAGATAACCTGTTAGCACAGACAACCTATCCAAGGTTTTAAGATGGCTTGAAAGTGAAGATGCCGTCTTGTTTGGAATTCTAAGAGGTAGATTTGACATCTCTGAGGGGAGCAGAAATAACTCTGGTTTGTTTCTGTTCCAGGGACCGTCAGCATTCTGAACCCAACCTAGTTTTATCCAGTCCCTATCTTCATGTACAAGACCTATTTTACCACAGAAGGCTGTTTGCCTTATGCTCTTCAGCCATGCTATTTTCACCTCATAAGAACCAACAACAGTGTCCACATTCCCTTCATTTAAGGTCGATCATACTGCCTCCCACTCTGTCAAAAAAAGTCACAGTTCAGATCTCTCCATTGTTCCCCAGACAGATGTCCCTTGTCCTTTGTATCACAGCCAATATTCTCCTGCACGTGGAATACCTTCTGTCTTCTCACTCACTCTTCAAAGACAAGCCCAGGAATCCTTTTGGGACTACTCCACAGGCCTCTTGCTTCTCTGAATATCTGTTGTATCTTTATCTAACTATGAAGCCATTTATGACATCAAGCTTTACACTGGTCACTGACACAGGTTGGTGAATTAAAAAATCTAGTCTCTGCCTTTAGATGACTAATGGCATGTAAAATTTACTGGGGAAATGAATAGCAGTCAAGGATAGAGAATATTTGGGGGGCCTTGACTTTACCAGGGCAGTTACTGATGAGGTGACATTTAAGCCAACACCTTAAAGAAAGCCTTGGCCATGCAAATCCATCCAGTAAGTGTTCATAGCTAGTAGAATGTCAAAGTTAGAAGGGGAAACTCTGATATAATTTAATTGCCTTAAGAGAAAATGAAGGAGAACTCCAGAACTCTGAACAACTTCCCCATGATTGTACAACCTGGGTCTACTGATTCTCAGTCTGAAATCAGGCTCACATCACCTTCTTTATCCAATTATCTCATGCGATTTTGGATAAGCAGAAATTCTATATCTTAAACTTAATTTTGTTTCCAACAATTCAGCATATATAAAAAGGCACTCAATAAGTATTTGCCAATTATAGACTTTTCTCCCTGTAACAGTGGCTATGTTTTGCTTCTATGTTCTGGACACTTCTACTACAGCACACATAATAGTGGGTTGGTGCTAAGCAGTATTCCATAGGACGTGCCACAGCATCCACATTTCCACACAAGGGAGGAATTCTTGTTTTAGCTCAGATCCAATATACACTCAACCCACCACTTGGAGTAGATACTGATACCTTTTGTTGGTCCAGCATCGCCAGAACATAAAGGTAGCTGGCCTGGAAACAGAGGACACATACAGTACACAGGGGGCTGCTCTCACCAGTCAATTCTGTATTTCTCCAATAAGCTCACTCTCCATCTCTCCCCTGTGACTATTTATGCTCTCCCACCAAATTCCACTTTAGGCCACAACCAGCAAGTTCCAGACTTCTCAAACTCCATGAGAAAATAGAAGCCCTCAGCTGGGAACATCCCATCTTCTCAACCCCAAATCTTCCTCTGCTTTCCATTTGCCTTCCCCTCTCTCCTGGCCCATAAAATTGAAAATGTGACCTTTCTCTTGCCAAAGTCCAAGCCCCCAGATTTTGTTCTGGATCCCATCCTCTTAAACCTTCTCACTGTTTCCAGAACTTCTCTCCTTCAGTTATCCCCTCTGTCATTCAAATCTTCAAACTATCTCTCTACAAAGTCATTACCTGAGCGTTCAACGTCAGCCTGGTAACTATCATCATAACCAAACTTTCACTAATGCCTGTGTTCACCACCAGCATCCACATGGATTGTTTGTTTGTTTGTTTGTTTGTTTTATTCTTTTATTTTTATTTATTTATTTATTTATTTATTTTTAATTTTGTATTTTTTATAAACATATATTTTTATCCCCAGGGGTACAGGTCTGTGAATCACCAGGTTTACACACTTCACAGCACTCACCAAATCACATACCCTCCCCAATGTCCATAATCCCACCCCCTTGTTAACAAAATCAAAAGACAACTGACAGAATGTTTGTTTGTTTTTTAATCGCCAAGGAACTCAGTCATCATCATCATCATCATCATCATCACATCATCATCTACATAAACTGTGTCAACTACTTTACTTCCTAATCTCTATTTTTTAATTTTATATCAATAAAACTACTTTTGATATATAAAATCCAGAGTAATTTTTAGAAAGCAAACAACAAATAAAAGTGTAACAAGAAAAGTAAAAAGAACCTGAAATTCCATCTCTCTGAGTTGGTCACCACTAACATTTCAGAAAACCTCTTTTCAAGCTTCAATTCATGTATCAGAGCCCAGTCATAGTTACAATTTTATATACATGTCATCCTATTCCACTATGATCACTTTGTCTAAATGCAGTTTAAAAATTTTCTTCTTTTTCTCCCACCCCTCCAAAATGACAATGCACCCCACTGTGGGAGTCAATTCTAACCTAATCCAAATCCTTCTTTCAAGTTTTTTTTGTTCATTCAAATTGCTTGCAAAGATACATGTGTGTATTATACAGGTGTTCTAAATCTTGTTTACCTCCACGTAACAGTAGATGGTGAAGATGTCTCGAAGTTAACTGATATACATCACACTGATTTTTTTTTAATTTTATTTATTTTAGAGGTGGGGTGGGGCAAAGGGAGAGAGAGAGAGAAACTCAAGCAGATTCCACAATGAGCTTAGAACTCATCCTGGGGCACAATCTCCTAGCTCTGAGACCACAACCTGAGATGAAACCAAGAGTCAGATGCTTAACTAACTGTGCCCCTCAGGTACCCCACACACGGATTCTTCTTAATGGCTGTATAATATCCCATCATAAAAATGTAGCACAAATCATACAACTCTATAGTGACAGGCATTCATGTTATTTCCAGTAGAGGGTTGGCAGGGCACTTGTTGTTTCTTGAGACCCCAAACTCTGTTGCAAACTAACCATCCTTATACCTATACCCTTACATACTCCTGTGGAATAGATTTCCAGTAGGGGGAATGATGTTTGGAGATTATATATAGTATATTTTTCTTTTTAAAAGATATCACCAGGCACCTGAGTGGCCCAGTCAGTTAAGCATATGCCTTTGGCTCAGGTCATGATCTCAGGGTCCTGGGATCAAGCCCGATGTCAGTCTCATTGCACAGCAGGGAGCTAGCACTTCCCTCTCCTTATGCTGCTTCCCCTGCTTGTGTTCTCCCTCTGTCAAGTAAATAAATAAAATCTTCAAAAAAAATCTAAAAAGTAAAAATAAAAAAGTAAAAGATCAAATCAAAACCACAATGGGATACCACTGCACGCCAGTCAGAATGGCTAAAATTAACAAGTCAGGATATGATAAATGTTGGAGAGGATTCAGAGAAAGGGGAACCCTCCTACAGTGTTTGTGGGAATGCAAGCTGGTGCAGTCACTCTGGAAAACAGTATGGAGGTTCCTCAAAAAGTTGAAAATAGAGTTACTCTATGACCCAGCAATCACACTACTGGGTATTTATCCTAAAAATACAAATGTAGTGATCCAAAGGGGCACATGTACCCAAATGTTTATAGCAGCGATGTCCACAATAGCCAGACTATGGAAAGAACCTAGATGTCCACCAACAGATGAATAGATAAAAAGATGTGCTATATATGTACAATGGAATACTATGCAGCCATCAAAAGAAATGATATCTTGCCATTTGCGACAATGTGGATGGAACTAGAGGGTATTATGCTGAGTGAAATAAGTTAATCAGAGAAAGACAATTATCATATGATCTCCCTGATATGAGGAATGGGGAATTTGAGGGGTAGGGAAGGAAAAAATGAAACTAGATGGGATAGGGAGGGAGACAAACCATAAGAGACTCTTAATCTCACAAACAAACTGCGGGTTGCCAGGGGGAGGGCTGTGAGTGAAGGTGCCTGGGTAATGGACATATGTGCTATGGTGAGTGCTGTAAAGTGTGTAAGCCTAACGATTCACAGATCTATACCTCTGGGGCAAATAATACATTATATGTTAATAAAAATAATTATTAAAAAATTAGAAAAAATAATAAAAGATATCACAGGTTGTTTTCTCAAACAACTCCAATTTATCAGAGATTTATAATGCCCTTTATTCTTCAGCCACTCCTGAATAGGGGCTTAAAAAGCAATAATTAAGATACTAAATTCTAGGCATAATTCTAAAATTTCTATATATATTAGTTCCCTAATTGAGACCCTGTGGGGTTTAGGAATTTTCTCAATGAAGTACCATTTATCAACAGAAAAGCAGTGATTTAAACCCAGGCTATTTGTTTTCATAGCCCATGTTCTTAATTTTGAGCTAATTTTACTTTAACTAGTGTGTGTGTAGTGTGTATTTAGTGTGATGGGTATAAAGTGATATGCTCTGTTCCCTTAATTTCATTTATTTCCTGAATATTAAAATGGTAGAATTCCTTGTCAAAAGTATATTTCTCATTTAGATATGTTCTCTGGTGAATTATTTATTTATGTTCATATCACGGATTAATTTGGGTTGCTTTTCACAGAAAGCACAAATAAAAGTGACATAACAAGGATTTATTTTTCTTTCCTATAAAACCCAGAGCAAAGGTGAGCAGTCCAGCCATGGCGCTGTGGCTTCCCAAGGTCACCAGGGCCCTGGGCTGCTTTGAGCTCTTCTCCTCATTCCTTCTTGAGGTATGACCTCATCCCACGCTCCCAGTGTGGCTGCAGAGCTCCAGTTAGAGAAGAAAGTGAAGTGTGAAAAAGCAAAAAGAATTTTCTCAGAGGTTCATACAGCAACCTGTGCTTATGCACATTGGCCAAAACCACAGCACGAGGACCTTGAACTGCAATGGAAGACGCAGTTCTTAGCTGGGACCAGGATGCCCTGGATGAAATCAGAGCTTTAGTTGTAAGGAAGGGAGAGAGAATAGACATTGGGTGGAACAACTGGCCTTCAGATTAATGGTCATTGCTCATTTTTCTATTGAGCTCGCTTCTTACTATGAATTTGTAAAAACTCTTTCTCTATGTAGATATTAATCCTTTACCTGCCATCTGATCTGCATCTGTTTTCTCTGTATTTCTTTTTTTAAATTTATTTATTTATTTTAAGCATGACAGTATTCATTATTTTTGCACCACACCCAGTGCTCCATGCAATCCATGCCCTCCATAATACCCACCACCTGGTACCTCGACCTCCCACTCCCCGCCCCTTCAAAACCCTCAGATTGTTTTTCAGAGTCCATAGTCTCTCATGGTTCACCTCCCCTTCCAGTTTCCCCCCAACTCCCTTCTCCTCTCTAACTCCCCATGTCCTCCATGATATTTGTTATGCTCCACAAATAAGTGAAACCATATGATAATTGACTCTCTCTGCTTGACTTATTTCACTCAGCATAATCTCCTCCAGTCCTGTCCATGTTGCTACAAAAGTTGGGTATTCTGTATTTCTTTTGTCTACAGACTCACATACTCATCCTAGAGTTATTGGGGCTCCTCGGTGGCTCAGTTGGTTAAATGCCTGCTTTTGGCTCAGTCAGGGTCCCAGGGTCCTGTTTTGGAACTCCACATCCTTCTCACTGCTCAGAGGGGAGCCTGCTTCTCCCTCTACCTCTGCCTCTCCCTCCTACTCCTGTTCTCTCTCTCTTGCTCTGCATTTGCTCTCTCAAAAAAATTAATAAAACCTTTTTTAAAAGAGAATTATTTAGTATGTCCCTTATAAATATCAGGTAGGGCTCTTTTCCAAGCACTAAGGATGCAGTAGGGAACAAAACAAAGCAGAAACTCCCTGGAGGTGGGAGGCCTGAATGTCTCAGTCTGTTAACCATCTGCCTTTGGCTCAGGTCATGATCCTGGGGTCCTGAGATCAAGCCCCATGTGGGGTACCCTGCTCCGCAGGGGGTGTGCTTCTACTTCTCCCTCTGACCCTCCCACCTGCTTGTGCTCTCTCTCAAATGAATAAATAAAAATTCTTTAAGAAAAATACCTGATGCTTACATTCTAGTGGGAGAATTCACAGACCAAAAAAAAAAAAAAAAAAAAAAAAGGCAATGAGGGGTATGTAGTAATAATTCTGATGAAGAAAAATGAAGCTGAGATTGCAGAGATCCAATTTTAAGTAGTTTCATCAAAGTTAGCTACCAAGAGGGTGGCATTTGTGAAAAGACATGAAGGAAACGGAGGAATATTTAAGCCTTCAAAATACCTGCAGGAAGATATTTCCAGAAAGGACAGCAAGGAGGGAGTGACATTCCAACAGGTTAAAAAAGAGCATAATATATGGGGTGGTAGAGCCACTGTAAAAATTTTGACTTTTCCTCTTGTTGGCGTGGATACCATTGAAGGGTTTTATGTGAAGTTAGATAATCTGAGCTACATTTTAAAATGGTTATTTTTCTTGATTTCAAAATCAAGAAGACGTATAAACCAATAAAACAGAATCAAGAGGCCAGAAATAAACATAGGCATATATGGTCAACTAGAATTTGACAAAGGAGCCAAGAATACTTAGTGGAGAAAAACCATCTCTTCAACAAATGGTGCTGAGATAATTGGGTGCTGCTCTGAAAAGGAATGAAACTGGACCCGTATCTGTACCATTCACAAAAATTAATTGAAAGTGGATTAAAGACTTTAAATGTAAGACCTGAAACCATGAAACTCCTAAAGGAAAACATAAGAATGATGTTTCCTCGGCATGAGTCTTGGTAATATTTTTTTGGATATAACACCAGGCAGAAAGTACAGGCAACATAATAAAAATTAAAAAGTGGGACTATCTCAAACTAAAAAGCTTCAGCACAATAAAAGAAACCATCAACAAGTGAAAAGAAAACCTACCAAATGGGGAAAAAAAAATTTGCAAACCATATGTCTTATAAAGTGTTGATATCCAAAATATACAAATTCCTACAACTCAATAGCAAAAGAGTAATAATAGTAATAATAATAATAACCTAACTTAAAAATGGGCAAAGGACCTGAAAATACTTCTCCGAAGATGATATATGAAAAGATACTCAGCATCACTAGTCATTAGGGAAATGCAAGTTAAAACCACAATGACCAGAATGATATATTACCTGAGGCCTGCTAGAATGGCTATTAGAAAAAGAGTTAGCAAATGCTGTCACAGATGTGGAAAAAGGAGAACTCTTGTGCATTTTTGGTGATATTGTAAATTGATGCAGCTACAATGAAAAACAATATGGAAGAGCCTCAAAAAGTTAAAACTAGAACCAGCAAATTACCCAGCAATTCTACATCTGGGAATATATCAAAAGAAACAAAAATACTAAGTCAAAAAGATGTCTGTATCTCCATGTTCATATAGTAACATTATTTATAATAGCCGAGACATGAAAACAACCAGTGTTCATCAGTGGATGGATGGATGGATAAGAAATTGTGGTATACATATATAAAATAAAATACTATTCAGTCACAAAAAATATTAGGAAATTCTACCATTTGTACCAACATGGATGAACCTTGAAAACATTACGATAATTGAAATAATTCAGGCAAAGAAAGGCAAATACTCTATAATCTGATCTCACATACATGTAAAATATAAAAAAGAAAAAAATTCAATTCATGGAAAGATATCAGAGTTATGGTTACCAGAGGCGAAGCGTGGGAGAGGGGAAATTGGAGGAAGGTGGTCCAAAATACAATCTCTGAATTACAAGATACATAAGTACTAGGGATATAATGGACAACATGATGACTATGGCTAACACTGCTGTATGATATATAGGAAAGTGGTTAAGAGAGGAAATGCCAAATACTAAAAGTTCTCATGACAAGATTTTTGTTTCCTTTTCTACTTCATGTATATATATATAAGACGGATGTTATCTGAACATATTGTAGTAATCATTTGACAATATATGTAAATCAAGAGCACCTGGGTGGCTTGGTGGGTTAAGCCTCTGCCTTCGGCTCAGGTCATGGGTTCAGGGTCCTGGAATCAAGCCCCTTATCGGGCTCTCTGCTCAGCAGGGAGCTTTCTTCCTCCTCTCTCTCTCTCTGCCTGCCTCACTGCCTACTTGTGACCTCTCTGTCAAATAAATAAACAAAATCTTTAAAAAATATATGTATGTAGATCAAACCATCATGCTGTATAAACATAAAAAATATATATTTTTGTATAAACAAAAAAATAAAAATGGAGTCATGTATATATTATTTCTCAGTAAAATGGGAGGGAAAGATTATCTGTGTGTTAGAATAAGGGAAAGGACACAAAATGGGAGCCAGTTAGGAGTTTATAGAAGTAACCTAGATCAGAGTGTATGAATGAATGACAAGTGGTTAGATTTTGTACATATTGGGAAGATAGATCATCCAGGTATACTGTTAAGTTGCAGGTGGGCAACAGACAAGGAGCTGGCGGTATTAAAGAGGACACATATTGCACGGAGCACAGGGTGTTATGTGCAAACAATGAATCATGGAATGCTACATCAAAAACTAATGATGTACTATACGGTGACTAACATAACATAATAAAAAAAAAACACCACACACACACACACACACACACACACACACACACTAGGAAAAAAAAAAAAAAAAGATAGATAAATTTCAGGTGGGTTGTAACTGAAGACAGCCCAGAATGACTCCAAGGTTTTTGGCCTGAGCCACGAGAATGATAGAGTTACTAGAAATTGTGTTAGGGAAGTCTGTGGATGGAGCCAGTTGGGGGAGGGCGTGCTGAGACTCTGGTCAAAACTTAATCTCACAAAACAAACTGAGGGTTGCTGGGGGGAGGGGGTTTGGGAGAAGGGGGTGGGATTATGGACATTGGGGAGGGTATGTGCTTTGGTGAGTGCTGTGAAGTGTGTAAACCTGGTGATTCACAGACCTGTACCCCTGGGGATAAAAATATATGTTTATAAAAAATAAAAAATTAAAAAAAAACTGGATGTATAAATTTCAGTTTTTGATAGATACATGTTTTCTGACGTGATGAGATTGGGTGAACTTCTGAGATCCCAAAACCCTCACACTGGAAGCTGCAGTTTGGGTCAGTTATTACGTTCATATATACACATGCTAACACCAAAATCTCGAGGCACCATGCACATGGCCTTGATTTCACTAATGAATAGATTGGTGTCCCCTTTTCAGAGTTCGAGTTGGCAAACCAGTTAATTGTATATATCATGATCTAATCTATTATCCATCTGGCATTCATACATTGCAGTGGTCTCCACATTTTCATGAGCATGAGCCTGTACAAACATACGTGTGTGTGGGTAGTTGAAAAACTTCTTGCAAATAATACCTTTACTATAGGAAATGCTTTGTATACACTCTTTTCCATTTCTTTCTTTAAATTACTGGTTGTTCTTCACCAAATTTATTATATTACATCTTTATTATATTATGCCCTCATGACTGCAACCCACGGTTTGAAAAATACCAATTTAGATGCCTTTTAGTATACTAAGGCAAAATAAAATAGGAATAGATAATATTCTTCAAACTTTATAATGCATAAGGAACTATGCTAAGCACTTTACATGGATTATCTCATTCAATCTTAAAATAAGCATCAAGTTAATTATTACTGACCCCTCCAGGGTATGGAAGAGAATATGAGTATTAGAATGGTCAATTTGGTGAAGATCGCACAATATAGCCATGTCATTCTCAACACAATGCTGATAACTGCTATGGTCTGTTATCATCTACCTCACTCTCTGAAACGCTGAATCAATATACCTTGAAAAATTACAATTCCAAAATGCATGACTCCTTTCCCATGCATGTACCATCTCCACAGCCCTTTCAGTAATTACATCTCTTACGAGGAGCTATGTGGTCTCCTGTGGTGCACTAATTCAATGTTTGTGGTGCCTGTTCTAATTTTCTCCATATACTGACTGGTGTCCTTTGTTTTCTTATATTCTCTGCTACCTCATGGCTATCCTGAATTCTTATCTTTCTTCATGATCTTTCTGACTAAGTACACACTGCTAATTGGCTAATTCAGTATACTTGGTTTAAACTCCTAAGGGAAGACATCTGATTAAATCTGCTCGTTTTTTTCCCCCTATATTTACAACCAGGGCACTGAGTACCTATACAATTCTCTACCTACTTCACCTACTTCTCTCTCTCCCCCTTGTAAGATTATAAACTCCTTGAGAGCAACAGGTGCATCTTATTCGCCATTGTACCACCTAATCTTGATGTATAGGAGACATACAGTAGTGAATAAATCAAAAGGAGTGAGCTTGCTAATCAAGTAGCCATGCAAAAGACAGAAAGATAACAAAATCATAGAACAAGAAGTCAGGAAGAGAAGAATAATAGAGAAGCTGTGTGGACAAAGTTCAGCCCTTAATAACAGAAAAGGATCCAGTGGGAGAGAATAAAAGAAACCTTAACAAAAGGAGCCTTACACATGATCTCAACCTTTCTTCAGAAGAAGAAATGAAAGATGGTGCCAAATGCTTTGCCTAAGCAATAGCTTGGAAATGAGGAATGGAGAACTGATTTGCTCCAAGCTCAAACTACTACAGACAAGTATAAGATGAATTCAATATGTTAAAAATATTTAGGAAAGCAGCATTGGTCAATTTGACTAGCACTTTTGTGTTAATTAAGTAATTTTCTGAGTCAAATGTTCATACCCAAGGAGTCTGGTTTGAATCACAAAAACCCAGGAAGCAGAGGCATGTCAGACTCTAGGGGAGATAGAGGGTCAGAAGGTAAAGCATGTCCCAGACTAGGAGCAAGCCAGAACTCACTCTCATGGACCAACATCAGGTCTCAAATCAACCAACAACTTTCAAGATGTAAGGAAACTTAAGGGAACAAAACAAGTTCCTGGCTGCTAAGTATTTTGTTTTGCACCCTTTCAAAGTCAAGCAAATATGAAGCCGGCTATTGAAAAGTTTGTATTGATAAAAGGAAAGGCACATTGGTGTTGCTGTGTATTCTAACTGGTCTGAAAAAAAAATTAAATTAATTTTATGGAACTGAGTTTCTGATGATACTGAATGTAACTTAATGTAATTCATATATATGTTTTCAAGATGACATTATCAGATATTAAATTAAATTTGATTTTTCCTTAGATCAATCACCCAGATATGTATAAAGTGAATATAAAAAGTAAAAATTTAGGTAACATTTTAACGACTCTTTTATTGCTAAAAATAAGTTAACTTTCTTTCTCCTTCCTTCCTACTCCCAATATTTTGCCTCTAAATTTTTCATGGGTTTCCTTAGAGAATAATTCAGGTATCTAAACATTTCAAAAAGCTCTAACCAACGGATTCCCTTTGTTTGTTCCTTTGATTCCTTGTTTGTTTTGCTATTGTCACATTTGCTTCAAAGGCAAATTCTGTCTTTTAATGGCTCTGTGCATGTTTCCAAGGACAGGCTAGCCTTGTGTTTGCTACAACACTGTTTTTATGACCACTCTGTGCTTCTGTTGACCAACCCCATGAATTTACATAAGCTCCCCTTATTTTTCCTCCCTCATCTCCCTTCTATGAGCCTTTAAGTATTAGGAAACCCATTTCTTCTTCTGTTGAAGCCTGTCAGATGTTTAGTAGTTTCCATCCTAACACGTGTTTAAAACAGTAATACTTGAGCACTCATGGTTGATCATGGATCTTTCTTTAAACCTCTTGAAAATCATACAGGAAATGGTACCTACTTATAAGTAGGTTCTCTAGAAGGTTATTGAATATAATGGCATAATTATTGAGGGCTTTTTCTCTTATTTAATAAACTGTCCTGACCGTATACTTTAACGTAGAAAATGCAAAAGAATGTTTACTACTTTTAAGTAATAAATCTTAAAATATCATGGTGCATAGATTTTGTTTTCATAAATTATTTTTTTCTTTTCTTAATTATCTTTTCTTAAATTACATTTTCTTAATTTCTTTTCTTCCAGACCTTTTGACTGGCTACTATGAGTCGTATCTCCTAACACATACTCTTGGCATATGAAACTAAAGACAATTTTTTCATAAATAAACCATGCTATGCCTTCATTTTAAATTAAAACTTATCATTACAATTTCAGATAGGAAAAATTTAGCTACTGGTATTGGGCCATTTATCATATTATGACTATCAATAAGACCAAAGGCTGCTGAAGACTCTCCAGTGGAAGTTAAGCTCATGCCACAAGCTTCGGATAAAAATTGGATTGCACTCAGGCAATGGGTTTGATGAATAGAGGTGTATATTCCATTAGTGAAGGCACAGAAACTACTCCAAATTAAGAGTAAGAAAAGGGGTGGGGGAGCACCTAGATGGCTCAGCTGGTTAAGCTTCCAATTCTTGATTTCAGGTCAGGTCATGATCTGGGGGTCATGTGGTTGAGCCCACAGCAGGCTTGCATCGTGCTGTGTTGGGCTCTGCACTCAGTAGGAAGTCTACTCAAGATTCTCTCCCTCTGCCTCGCCCCTGCTTACCCTCTCTCACAAATAAATAAATATTTTTTTTTTTAAATTTAAATAAATAAATAAATAAATAAGTAGTATGAAAAAGGATCCCATTCTCTATCATGATGAAAATAAAGATCAAGTGTGGAAGAAGATAGATGACCAGCCAGCATTTTCAAATACCCATTTGAAAGCATCTATTACTTATTTATTTTTTTTATGTTTAGTTAGCCTGCATACAGTACACCATTAGTTTTTGATGCAGTGTTCAACAATTCATTAGTTGCATATAATACCCAGAGCTCATCACAACATGTGCCCTCCTTAATACCCTATCCTGCTTACCTGCTTAATACCCTCCTGCTTCCCATATCCCCCTACCTCTTCCCTTCTGTAACCCTCAGTTTGTTTCCCAGAATCCAGAGTCTTTCATGGTTTGTCTCCCTCTCTGATTTCTTCCCTTTCAATTTTCCCTCCCTTCCCTGTGGTCCTCTGTGCCATTCTTTATGTTCCACATATGAGTGAAACTACATGGTATTTGTCTTTCTCCTCTTGACTTATTTCACTTAGCATAATCCCCTCCAGTTCCAACCATGTCAATGTAAATGATAGCTATTCATCCTTTCTGATGATTCAGTAATATTCCATTGTATGAAAAAAAAAAAAAAGAAAGAAAACATCTATTAGGGTATATGAGTGTGAAGGAGATCTACGCTACATCATTGCATACCATGTAATATTGAAAATATTTCAAATGGACACATGTATTGTCATTTAGAGTACCACACAACTATATAAAAAGTTCTAGGAAGTTATCAAAATGACCACAGTGACTAAATTAGGTGAAATAAGCCTAAAAAAAAAATAAAGAGGAGAGCTTAGGAAAGAGTTTTCAATATGGTGGTGAAGTCAAAGAGTGAGGAGAACCATGGAAATGGAACAGTTGCCATCTGCAAAGATTTAGGAGGCAGGAGTTTGGGATCTTGTACACATCAGCTTGTTTGCAACACTAAGAATTAGGGGATCTGATAGAAACTGTATTCCCATGGAGTCATGTGGTTTGGAATCTAAGGGCCAAAAGCAAGACCTCGCACAAATTATCAGTAGGGATATGTTGGATGGAATGATTCATGGGTGAATGGATGGAAGCAAGAAAACTAACATTAGCAGACATGCCAGCTATAATGCTGGGTACTTTCACCTACATGACATGATTTTATCTTTCAGCTCTAAAATTTAGGTATTATCCCATTTTTGAAGGTGAGGAAATTGAGGCACAGAGAGGACAGTTTCAAAGCCAAAGAGAATTTGGTAGACTGGAAAAAGGGGGTTTTCAACGGTAGAGGTAATTCATTGTTCTTTTTTTACATTATGCTTTTAAATGTATCTTTAAATTTTAAATAAAATCATTTCTGGTGGTAAAATAGGCAGGCTCCATAGGTAAAGCATTCTCTCCCTTATGAAACATTTCTTCTAGAGCTGAATGGGCCTCCCTACTCAGAGTTCTTCTCTACTTTTTCTCCTCTGTAAATTGACTTGTCTGTTCACTGACTATGACCACCACTGAACTTCTACTTGTTTATTTGCTTTGGAGTAGCCATTGTCCTGTGGTCACTGACCCAACCTCTATGCAAATATTATAGAGTCTTTGAAGCATCTTCTTTGGAGGTGGTCAGCCAGCAAGGCCAACTGTATCATGTGTTATTTATCAAGGCAAAATTATATGGCTAGCAAAAAAAACAGCACACAGACAAATTATAGAGAGATGCTTATGTCTTTAGACCAATACCCACAGTGCACTGTTTTCCTTCTGAAAAACAGGTATTTGTTCACATCATATTGCTGTGAAACAAGAAAAGAATCTGGACTTTATAAACTAATTGACTGGAAATAATTACAGCCAATGAAGCAATGAAATCTATTTGTTTATTCTTTTCCATATGTAACTGACCTACATGTTTAAAAATGTAAACTTATTTTTGCATTTATTTGTAACTATGGCATTATTTATGTTTCTGTCAACTGACTTTTAGTGTGCTGCACTTTTATTTTTGCCAAGAGTATTGACAAACCAGTTCTTACATGAAAACAAAAGGCACGGGGTACATATGTGTTGTTTCCCATTTGCTCATCTCTAACTAATACTTTTTAAAAATATCATTACTCTACATTCGCTGCCTGAACTTCTCATGATCAAATATACACCAAACATAGGTCTGTCAGCTGATGAAGATTAGGTAAATTTAGCCCTGCCCATTTGCCCATTTGCTTGTCATAATATGTCCAAGGAAATAAAGACTGATAGCTGTTTCTTAGACAAACCCTTTATCCAAGATTATTCATGTTTCTTGCCACGGAACAGGTCTAGTACAAAAAGTGATAATAAAAATACTAAACTTTCAGGTTATACTCTGACCCCTGAGAATTAGTCTGTAGTTATTCTTTTTGTTCTGAAAAACAATCTAGCACTTAAAAAATCATTCCCAGAACCACAAAGAACTCTTCTTTACCCCGAGTCCTCCCGCTGAAGAGCTTTGGTCTTTAACATACTGATGCAGCTCAATGTCTCTATGTTCATTACCCTCCAGATACCATTATCATTGTGCCACAGACTGTGCTAAACCCCAGGAATGCAAAAACAAATCTGACACAATTACTACCCTCAAAGAGTTTACAGCTCTGTGAAGAAGAAAAGCAATAGACATGTTTTTTTTTTTTTTTTTCCTACTGTGTCGTGGTGAAAACACTTAGCTTCCTAGGAACACTCAGGAAGAGCATGACATCTACCTTCTTAACAACATTTTAAGCGTACAATACAGCAGTATTAACTATAGGCACATTGTTGTACAACAGATCTCTAGAACTTACCATCTTGCACAACTGAAACTGTTCCTTTGGATTAATATCTCCTGTTTCCCCTTCCACCAGGTCCTGGAAACCACCATCCCACTTCTTGCTTCTATGGGTTTGACTGTGTTAGGTAAGTAGAATCATACAGTACTTGTCTTTGTGTGATTGGCTTCTTTGACTTAGTGTCCTAAGTCACATCTAATGTCCTCAAGATTCATCCATGTTATCACATATTGCAAGATTTTCTCTTGTTTTTTTTTTTTTTTTTAATTTTAAAGTGGCATTCTATTGAACGTATATACCATATTTTCTTTATCCATCCATCTTTTAAGGGACATTTAGGTTGTTTTCACATCTTGGCTATCATGAAGAGTGCTGCAATAAACAGGAAAGTGCTAGTATCTCCTCTGATGTCAGTGTTTTTGATAAATACCCAGAAGTTGGATTACTGAATCCCTTGGTAATTTTCCTTTTAACTTTTTAAGGAGCCTCCATCCCATTTACCTTAGGAACTACACCATATTGCATTTCTTTTCTTTTTTTTTCTTCTTTCTTTCTTTCTTTCTTTTTTTTTTTTTTTTTAAGTTTTTTTTTTTTGGTGGAGGGAGAGGGAGAGATAATTTCTTTTTTTTTTTATTTTAAAGAATTTATTATTTTTTTATTTTTTATTTTTTTTAATTAATTTTTTATTTTTTATAAACATATATTTTTATCCCCAGGGGTACAGGTCTGTGAATCACCAGGTTTACATACTTCACAGCACTCACCAAAGCACATACCCTCCCCAATGTCCATAATCCCACTCCCTTCTCCCAAACCCCCTCCCCCCAGCAACCCTCAGTTTGTTTTGTGAGATTAAGAGTCACTTATGGTTTGTCTCCCTCCCAATCCCATCTTGTTTCATTTATTCTTCTCCTACCCACTTAAGCCTCCATGTTGCATCACCACTTCCTCATATCAGGGAGATCATATGATAGTTGTCTTTCTCTGCTTGACTTATTTCACTAAGCATGATACGCTCTAGTTCCATCCATGTTGTCGCAAATGGCAAGATTTCATTTCTTTTGATGGCTGCATAGTATTCCATTGTGTATATATACCACATCTTCTTGATCCATTCATCTGTTGATGAACATCTAGGAAAGGAATCCATCAAAATCCTTGAGGAGAACACAGGCAGCAACCTCTTCGACCCCTGCCGCAGCAACATCTTCCTAGGAACAACGCCAAAGGCAAGGGAAGGAAGGGCAAAAATGAACTATTGGGATTTCATCAAGATCAAAAGCTTTTGCACAGCAAAGGAAACAGTTAACAAAATCAAAAGACAACTGACAGGATGGGAGAAGATATTTGCAAACGACATATCAGATAAAGGACTAGTGTCCAGAATCTATAAAGAACTTAGCAAACTCAACACCCAAAGAACAAATAATCCAATCAAGAAATGGGTAGAGGACATGAACAGACATTTCTGCAAAGAAGACATCCAGATGGCCAACAGACATATGAAAAAGTGCTCCATATCACTCGGCATCAGGGAAATACAAATCAAAACCACAAAGAGATATCACCTCACACCAGTCAGAATGGCTAAAATCAACAAGTCAGGAAATGACAGATGCTGGCGAGGATGCGGAGAAAGGGGAACCCTCCTACACTGTTGGTGGGAATGCTAGCTGGTGCAGCCACTCTGGAAAACAGCATGGAGGTTCCTCAAAATGTTGAAAATAGAACTTCCCTATGACCCAGCAATTGCACTATTGGGTATTTACCCTAAAGATACAAACGTAGTGATCCAAAGGGGCACGTGCACCCGAATGTTTATAGCAGCAATGTCCACAATAGCCAAACTATGGAAAGAACCTGGAGAGATAATTTCAAGCAGATTCCCCACTGAGAGCAGAGACTGACATGGGACTTTATCCCACAACCCTGAGAACATGACCAGATGCTCAGCCAACTAAGCCACCCAGGTACCCCTCCACTTTTCATTTCAAACAATGTACATGGGTTCTAATTCCTCCACACCTTCACCAATACTTGTTGTCTTTTTATTATTTTTTAATAATAGCTGTCCTAACAGGTGTGAAGTCATAGCTCGTTATAGTTTTCATTTGCACTTCTTTGATGATTAATGGCATCAAGAATCTTTTTATATACCTCCTGACCATTTATATGTGTTCTTTGGAGAAAAATTTATTTGAGTCCTTAGCCTATTTTTTCCCATTGAGTTGTTTTTGCCATTGAGTTATAGGAGTTCCTTGTATATTTAGAAATTAACTCCTTATCAAATATATAATCTGAAAATATTTCTTGCCATTCTGTAGGCTGCTTTTTGCCTTAGTTGATTGTTTCCTTTGTTGTGTGTAAGTTAGCTTGGTGTAGTCACATCGATTTTTGCTTTTGTTGCACATGTTTTTTGTATAACTGGAGACATCCCACTTCTGATTTCAAAACACACTACAAAGCTACAGTAAGTAAAATAGTTTAGCGCTGACATAAAGATAAGCATATAGATCAGTGGGACAAAATAGAGAGCCCAGAAATAAATCCACACATACTCAGTCAACTAATATTCAACAAGGGCACCAAGAATGTATAGTAAGAGAAGGATCGTCTCTTCAGGAGATGGAGTTGGAGATACTGGATATCTACATGCAAAATCTTGAAACTGGACCCCTATGCACACACAAACACACACACACACACATCAACTCAAAAAGGATTAGACTCGAACATGAGGCCTGACACCATGAAATTCCTCGGCAAAACGAAAACTTCATGATATTGGTCTTGACAATGATTTCATGGACCATAGGTAATTTTAATGTTCCATATTGTGTGATATGAGGGGTGTCACTTTTTCCCAAGTATCCTGTTGGACATTCACTAATTTACATTGCGGCTGAGGATGTTCTGAGTTTGCAAAACAAGTTGAACCACATTTACAGCTGAGGGTTTATACTTATCTGACCATCTGAAGGGAAGCAAAAATCCTGAGCAGGGATAATAGTATCCTTAAGAAAGAATGTGTCACAAGGACAAATGTTTGGAAGGGTGACCAGATCCCACCAGCAAGTATGAGTGTCAGAGGGGAAGAATGGTTGCAGTCCCACTATGGTTGGTACGAGAACCCAGCCAGACTCAGCAAATTTGATGACATATGTGACCTTAGGAAGGGAAGAATCCTGTCATCACATAAAGAACTCCATAAATTTGGTAGCATTTCAGGACTCAATCAAGCCTCTGTGGGCGCCTCTCACAGAGGGTAACCCCAGATGGAAAAGAATTCTTAGCTCACCATGGTGGAAATTACTTAAGCCAGCTCAGCTCCCTGTGCAGCAGGGAAGGTAGCTTTGTTGGCAGTGGTATCTCAGCATGGTCAAGGCCAATTCTTTATACCACTTGAGGTAAGCCCAGAGCAATAGACCATATCCTGAAGTTTTTATACCCTATGAGAAAGATACCCTAAAGCCTTTTGAGACTTTCAATAAGGGCAATGGTTTAATCACATTTATGTTTTAGCATAATCATGCTGGTGGTTTTGAAAATGAACTGGAGTGAATTAAGGCATGTACACCCTTGCTTGGCTTAAACCGTTGGGTAGCACCACACTGCCCTTTGTGCCTTGACCACAGATAAATCAAGAAAACACAAACAGGTAAGAGAGGGGGAAAAACTTCTTTTGGGTGACCCAGCCAGAATATACATGGAATAGTTAGGGGTTCCAGTAAGCTGTCAAACCATCACCAATAAAAATTTTAAATTTTGTATTTTGAGGTGGGGTTGAGGAAAACAAAATAATGGTTCAGAAATTGGGTTATAAATGAAAGAGAGAGCCTGCAATAACTACATGTATTTGGAAATGCTTTCAAAAGATAAAAATTTTACGCTTTTTTTGGGGGCGCCTGGGTGGCTCAGTGGGTTAAGCCACTGCCTTCGGCTCAGGTCATGATCTCAGGGTCCTGGGATCGAGTCCCGCATCGGGCTCTCTGCTCAGCAGGGAGCCTGAGTCCTCCTCTCTCTCTCTGCCTGCCTCTCTGACTACTTGTAATCTCTCTCTGTCAAATAAATAAATAAAATCTTTAAAAAAAAAATTTACGCTTTTTTAAATTTCTTCTTTTAAAAAATTTTATTATTTTTTAAAATTTTTTAATTTTTTAAATTTCTTTTCAGAGTTCCAGAATCCATAACCTTCAAGTATTTCCACTGAAAGGCAACAATTACAGTAGATAGGTTATTCAAGAAATGATTTAAACACTTAGGCAATAGCTTCTCAAAAACAATCCAGGTCAGTAACCTATTGTTTGGACCATAACATACATAAGAGCTAAACACTCCATTGGAGATCTTCTGGTGGCCCAAGGCCTTCACCTTGTGAACCACTTTATCCATAAATTTTCCCACCAAGTAGTCCTTTCAAATGTATACCATGGGTTGGACATCAAAGGAATGTGGTTTGGGACATGATTTTTGTGATTCATCTCTTTCCATGGGCTACACCTACTCTACCTTGATGCTTAAGAAAATAAAATGTGCACATGGTACCTGACACTCAGAAGGTGTTGCATAAGCATAGTTAAAATGAGTTAAGGAGCTACACCTATAAAATTAAAACACCATGCACAAGTTCTATCAGGTAGTGCTATTGAAAAAAGGTTGAAAAGAGAAAAAAGAGATTTAAAGATTTTAGCATCATTCCAAATATATATATAAAGTATACAGTAAGCACTTTCCATTTACATCCAGGAAAAACTTGTTCAGTTTCCAACTACTCATTCAGGTCAAATATTCCAGTGCTCTGATATTTCTCCATAACGTGCATCAGGGGAGGCATTCACAATATTAATTCTAGGAATTTCCAAATAAAAATTATATCCTCAATCCTTCATGAGTTTCATAGGATCTGGTTCCATTTTCTTGCCCAATAGTCACAGAAAACATTCCATGACCTGCCTTGCATCTGTTGTTTTAAAATAACTTCACAATAATGTATGATTTCTATTCTTATTTTGTTGAAACCACGGGCATTTGCCCAACCCGTAAACAAAAACAGCATTCTAGAAACCGCCAGACATCAAGTATGCAATTTTCTTCCCTAATACTTGGTCTAAAAGAAAGGCTACACTTGCACATTTACTGTAACCATTGTGCGTGCTGTTCATATTCTGCCACCATCTAGTTAAATTCATGTTTAATGAGTCACATCATGAAGCACTGTATATTTTTGTTGCTAAATTTATTAACATATACTTATGGGCATACAGTTATACAGTTTTCCTTGCGGTATTTGTGTTTGGACTAATTTTTGCTAATTTTCTTTTGTTTTTCTAAAGAATATTTTTGTCTTTCTAGACCTCAAGAATTACCTTTGATGTGGTCATCAGAGAATTTAGAAGTTTGGGTGTTCTAAGGCATATATTCCTAATATGTAACACATATCCATACACACTGAAAATTGATCTGGAAGATAAACCTGGAATGTAAATTTTACGTTCAAAGTTTCCTTCACTGGACTCAGTCCCAGGTATTAGAAATAAAGGGCAGCAATTATAGTGAGTGTGTTATGCCACTAAATTTCATACCTACACTCAAGATCTACAAGCTATCACAAAAAAAAAAAAAAAAACAAGGTGGTCTATGTTGTGATCAATGAGAATAAGAACACAGTAACAAAAATAACAGTATGAGACAATAGAAATGACTATCGGCTTTGGAGTAAACAGACTTAGTGTGAATCAGAGTTACAAAAAGTGTTTTCATCTCTTGGAATCTGTTTCTTCCAATGGAATATGAGATTAATAATACCCACCTCAGAAAGCCATCCGAAATCTTAGATAAAATATGCCTGAAAATTCTTAATTTTGGAAACATCGATTCAATTGACATTAAATAAAACAGCCAGTTAATAATTTTGTGGCTTTACTCTACATAGCCTTGGGAATTTATGTGTAAATTTATATCAAATTATACATACTATAGACTTAAAGCCAGCTATGCTAACACAAACAAAAGTCCACAAAGAAGCAGGAATTATATGAGACTTGAGTTAGATAAGTGTAGAAAGATCTTATTTTCCTATTAAGGTCAGTTATATACATGCATCATTATTAAATAGGAAGTTGGACATTTATTCAATGTCAAGAAAAGCCATTTAGCACTGATGATTCACATTTTGCCTTGAGTAGTCTGGCAGGAAACTGGCATATCACTTATTGGCAAATTTGAATGGTATTAAATTGAACAGGTAAAAAATAGACTTGTGAATTAACCAAATTAAATTTGCAATACATGTTTCTGAGTGGCATGGACCAAGGAATGCTGACGTAATTTATAGAAAGTACAGGGATACACAGCACAGGCATCTTTTCCAAAATCAAACCTCTAGGGCATTTCAGAAGCCCCTATTCCTCCCACCTGTCTATCTGTCTGATGCATGGCCTTGAGCCCCAAGTTTCCTCCATCACAGCCAGAAGTCATCAGTCCCTACTCGGTCAGATAGATGAGAAGGTAAGGCAAAGCTCCATGGTCATCTGTCTGGTAAACCACCTACACTTACATTCACTTGCTTTTATAAACACTCTATTTGCACTTCTGCTTCATGTAGAATGCCATTTTGGTATTAACTCACTTCTCTACTTTGACCTTTAATTTCCAACAATTTCCTAGATCCAGACAATCTCTCGACCCTCCGATTCACCATTTTCAGCCTTCACTGATTTGGGTTGTAGCTTGAACCTCTAATTCTGCTTCCATCTCCCCCACTTCCATTCCCTTTCATTCCTCCAGTGATGTAAAATCATCAATAGTGTATTCACTCCAGGTATGCACACTTCAGGGCATCAACAGGGCAAGGACTTATTCCAACATTGTAATCACTGAACGGGAAAAGGGAATCCCTGATTTGCTTTTAGGAATGAAATTATGCCATTCATCCAAGGGAATATGAGTTCTCAGAGAGGAACTGCTCGTGCTGCATGAACATTTTCAGAGGGATATTTTTTACTTTTGTGTGTTCAACATAACAACCAAAATACAATTTCATGGGAGGTAGGAAGAACCTGGAATTGCCTCTCTTAGATGTTGACTTTTTTAGTTTTTCCACAAATCCAAGTAAAATCAAAATATAACTAATTTAGAATACTAAACTAACTCCAAAGCCTTGACTGGATCCTTCAGCAAAATTAGACCTCCTGGGCACAGTCCCAAGAGACAAGCTGATGTCCTGATGTTTCAAAAACAGTAACAAAGAAAAATGAGGTTTCCAACCACCAGTCTTTTTTCCATTTTAAACAAACAAGTCTTGGAATACTGATTTTAACCATGGCAAACCCGTCCTCAGCATACAGTCTGGATATCACTGGAAGATACAGGCTCTGTCAGACTAGCACCTCTCCGTGTTTGGGATGAATGGTAGTTTTATTTCCAGAGTGTTCTGCATTTCTAAGTTGCTTCTCCAACCTCCCAAAATGTTCATAGCTATGAGCCTTCGAATCTCATTCATTGCAGTGTTCCTAAATGGAGACCAGATGAGATGCCCTTTCTGAAGCCAGCCACTAGCCTTGATAACGACTGCTATTCCCTTTCAGAAAAGTGCCAAATGTCCAGGTTGGACCTATCATATACAGCAAATGCTTTACTGTCCCCTCCTGAGGACAACTTTTTTCCTCTCTTTCCTGACCCATATTACTCTGGGGATTCTTTTGTATCTGCCTCCTTCTCCCATGCAAATCCCAAAGATATGATCATAATAGATAAGGCTATCGACTTCTTGTGATTTTTCTTCTCATCTCTTATGGGACTGGCATCCAACCAAACCCAGATTAATTTCACATTAGAGATCTTTCACGCAATGGGCTTCAAAGGAAGAGCTTCAGAAAGGAGTTAACATTTTTCGTAAATGGCAACAAAAAAAACAAAAAAGCTATCATGTTGGAGTCCGAATATATACCATAAGTCACATATAGCAATACCTCTATAATTATTCTCTAAAACCCAGAAAACCAAAGTGGTTTGCATTCCTTGGTAGCTGGGGGCAGAAACACTTTCCCCTTACAAAACAATTGATGGAACTAAAATGAAGATCAACAACACAGAAACCCAAGGTTATAGGTGTGCTCCCTTTGAAAACAGTGGATGTTTGCTACAGTGCAGGGAGTCACACATGTCTCAGACATTCCCAAATACTTGCCAGGTCATATAGGCTCTACTGAAAAAAAAAAAAAAAAAAAAAAAAAAACTGTAGTCAGGGCAAGAAGAAAGAACTCTCTAAAGATAATTTCAAGCTCAACCTAAGAAATGTGGCATAATTCTACAGTGTCATGAAGAAGGAGGAGCCAAAAAGCACATCTGTCATGTAGCAGGCAAAGAATGGTATATATGGGCAAAAGGAAATGGTATAATAAGGCAGAAAGGCAGAGCTGAGAATAGTAACATAAAGGCTTCCGTATATTTTCCTAAGTGAATCTGAGAGGCACAGAATGCATGAACACTTGTTCTGAGATGGGAAAAGATCTCTTCCTTTTCTGAGTCCAGCTTTCAACAAATACTCACTTAATACCACATGCTGGCTCTGTAAGACATACAAAGCTCTGCGGATACAGTTGCTCGCTGTGCCAGGCAGAGGTAACTTTGCTTTTAGCATCACTATTACATGCCTTTCACAGTGTGTTAATTTCACAGTTGACTTTACATGTTTCTAAATGATTCTCCACAACTAGGGAGGGCTCATGGAAAGAGAACTACCTGTTTATGGACAAGTTTTCAACATGGTCCCTACCATATATACAACTTTTAAATGCAAGGAGCAGTGACTGCATTATCATCAGTCGTAAATAAGGATGTATTTCTAATTGCTGGGTCATCATTCCCCCCTAAAAAATGGCACATATCTGTGCATGTCAGTTCTCATAGCCTGTGCGTGTTCTTAATACAGAAATAGAAAGGGCCACACATTCAATAGTATGATTCTAAACAAAGAAAATGTGTGTGGGAGAGCATCCATTTATATTTAATTATAATTAATATTGAAAGTTAATTTCCAATAAAATGTCTTTTTGAGTCTATTAAAGTTAGCGATTCACAGGATGCCTGATCCATTCATTCTTTCCTTTTCCATCACTGTTTTTTGGGTTTTTGTTTTTTTTTTCTCAGATGTGTAGGATGTGATTGGATGGACGGATGATGGATGGATGGGCAATTAGCCATGATTAATTATATATCTTCCCCTTAACTTTTATTCCTCTGTCCACTGGCATCTGAAATACATTATCTACATCTTTGAGGAAACTTGATTTCTTAATTATTTTCTTCTCTTTCATTAATTTTCAAATGCTACATTTCTTTTACCTCTCTCCAACATATTCAGTGCATTCAGGACCCCCAGCTCCTCAAGAATGACACATGAGCCCCTACTGCCCCTCCCCCTGTCAAAAAAATGATCTGGATTTAAAACTTCCCCATGGTACATACATTTTCTTTTTATCGGCTCTTTTTAAATCTTATTAATAAAAATCAAAACTCTTTTTTTTTTTTTTTTCTCGGAAGTCTTTCCTGCCAAGGTCTCTGGTTTCCCACTGCCAAATTATCAAGCCATCATGATCACTTAATCATTCAAAGAATTCTTGATGACTCTCATTCCTAGAGAGCCAAGTCAGGAAAGCTCTTCCGTGTCTCCTGTCCCACGGTTGCTTAACCGTAGCTGAGCAATGTCAGTGGCAAGCCACAGAGAGCAAAGAAGACAGAAAATTGGTACATGTAACAGTACTTCAAGAAAAGTTAAAATCTCAGTGCCAAGAGAATGTTTTCAGAAAAGACCAGGTAACCTAATGATGGTGAGTGTAGGTCCCCGGCAACCATTAGCCAAGCTTTCTTAGTCCCACTCTCTCTCTCAGAAGCCATGTGACCTTAAACAAGTTACTTTGTGTCTCTGTGACCTCAGTTCCTCTGAGTCTTTTTTTTTCCCCCATTTTCTTTTCTTTTGGGTATGAAATATCAGAGGTATTTTCAATTCTTTAAGAGTTTATACACCTTCAGATGAACCTTACAAGCAAAACTTCTTCCTGAAAGTAACCCCCAAGTAGTCTTTTTCTCTTTATTCCAAAGTTGTATCTCAGGTTCTGAATTCCCTCTACTTTGAAACCTTACTTTTTTAAACAGCAGATACTGAGAATTTTAATAATCTTCTCTGACACAAATATATAATGCCTTCTTCTAGAAGCCCCATTACCTTACATAAAGGGGCCATTTTCCTTTCTATGTTCACAAGGTCCATTTTCCATTTACAGAAGACTCTAAAACCCTCACATTTCTTCAATGCTTCTGATCTGACTGTCCTACTCTGCTCTAGTCCTCTTCTATTCTCTTGTACTCAAAATTTCCTTTATCATCTTGATTCAATTTACCCAGATAAATCTAATTTCACTAACACTTTCTTTAAAAAAAAAAAAAAAAGTTTTATTTATTTGAGACAGAGAGAGAGAGAGAGAGAGAGAGAGAGTGCACAAGCAAGGTGAGGGGCAGAGGGAAACGTAATTGCCTCCTGAGCAGGGAGGCCCATGCAAGGCTTGATCCTGGGACCGCAGGATAATGACCTGAGCAGGAGACAGACACTTAACCCCGGTGCTTCTCACCTACACTTTCAGCTCCACACTTAGTCACATCCATCTGACTGATACTTAAGCATGATGGATACAGAAATGGTGCTCCTAAACTTCCCAGAGTTTTGCTGGGAAGGGCAAACAACAAATCAGGAAATATATAACACATAGGCAGTAATACATTTTATAAGAAATTAAGCAGACTAAGAGGACACTAGCTAGAGCTACTACCGTCTAGGAAACTTGGTTAGAGAGGGCCTTTCTGATAAGGCGATATTTGAGCAGACACTTGAATATGGTGAAAGAATAAAAGATGTAAAAATCTCATCTACTGTCCTGAGTAATAGCCCAGGCAGGCATCAGCATCTTTAAAATCTGGAAAATGACTTCTATGAGCCTCAATTTCCTTCTCTGTAAAATGATGATGATGGCAATACCATCCTCTTCAGGTTGTTGTAACCACTAAAGATAATGTTTAACAAAAGATTAGAAAAAGACCTCGTGTCGGGCCACCTGGGTGGCTCAGTTGGTTAAGGGTAGGGGCCTTGATTTAGGCTCAGATCAGAATCTCAAGGTTGTGGGGTCGCCCTGCATCGGGCCATGCTCAGAGGAGATACTCTCCCTCTGCACCTCACAGATTGTCAAAATTTAGTATATATCATACTAACATACATATTATATTATTATATACATACTACTTTCTGAAGACTGTCTAAAAAGCATTTTAGAATTTATAGCAAATTATGTCAAGCTGATAATACAGAAGGGAGCATAATTCACTGAAAAGAATACAAGTTTGAGATACAGAAAAATCTCAGAAACCAAGCACACTAACACCCTGGGTCTAAGCTATATAATCTTTCCAAGTTTCAATTTCTATCTGTATAATGGGTTGCATTAAGGACTAAATAAGCTGAAATAGGAAAAGGCCTAGCATAATCTTTGGCCCAATCAAGTTGGTTTCTTTCTACATAGCTTCTTCCACACTTACATAGGTAAAGTCCCACCATTAGGTTATATAATTTGATGCACACAATTAAACATGTTACCTCTCGTAGGAAGAATATTTAAAATGTAATCCCACATGGTTACAATAATCTTGAGGTCATTGGGGTATGAAGGAAAGGCCAGGAGAACAGGAAAGAGAGAGTCCTGTAATCAACTACTTCTACCAAATTCCCCAAAATTCTGTAAAAAGAGAAGATTTTAACAGAAACTTTTTGCTCCATGTTTGTCCACCTCAGGAGTGCTTTTTCATTTTAGCAAAAGTAGGAAAGTCCATTCTAATGGGATTTGACTTTCCTAAACCCCAATAATTACAAACCCCCTTTAAGAAACAAAACAAAATCCTCCTCCAAAGGGGGGAAAAAAAAGGCCTGAAGTCTAATGAGTTACTACATCAGATACTTATTAAATGTCAAAATGAAAAGAAGTTCAAAGTCAATTAAAAAGAATAGCCAAAGATACCAAAACAAAAGAAGGTGGCATCATTTTGAAAAGTTCTTTTAAGTCAGAAAGCAAGTTTTAAAACATAAGAGACAGAATATAAGTCAAATCCTGGTTGGATCCCAAATTTGGATGTTGATCCTTTCACAGGTGGTATATACTAAAATGGGTTCATTCATTCAGCAAATTTTCCTGAGAGTCTAGCACATATCAAATATCCTTCTAGGCAGTGGAGATGCCAGAGCAGAAACACTTTGGAAACACCTGTCCCTGGAAGATACCTACTGATGGGGCAACAATGACCAGTAAGTGAGTATCTCATAGGCAGATGATGATCGTAAGTGCTCTAGAGACAAATAATAATGGCAGGAAGTAGCGATACAGAATGCAGGGTCTGGTCAAGTAGACTTCCTGTTCTAAATAAGGTGGCCAGGGAAGTCCTGGTGACATTGGGGGAAAGACCTTACAGATGCGAAGGAGACAGTCATAAAGACCCCCGGGGAGAAGAGCACTCTAAGTCAAGATGCTCTGAGGAGGGACTTAGTAGGATTATTAAGCAAGTGCAAGGCCGTGTGTGTGGCTGACATGAAGTGAGTCAGGAAGAAGAGTAGGGGTGAGGCCTAGAAGTATCTCAGGGGCTGTGACATTTAGTGGGAGCTGAGGAGCCACCAGTGGCTGAAGGAGCTCCCATTGACCCACTGCTATATTATTGATGTATGTGTGTATTGGTGTGGACAGAAGCAGGGAGACAATAATTAAGATGAATGAAGACAGTGGCTTGGACTGTCATATAGACTGAGGTTTTATCTTGAGAAAACTCCCTTTTCTAAGAGGGGAAGACTGTGAAGAAGTGGGTTTGTTGGTTGGCCGGTTGGCTGGTTTGGGTGGGGATGGGTAGAATGGAGATCGAGAGAAGATGAGAGAAACCTAGAGAGACAGAGTATAGATATAGAAGATGGGCCTATGGACAGCCCCTTGGGATTCAAGGAGGTAACAGACAACTATGGGAGGAGCAGAGAAGGAGCTGTTGGCAATTTGGGGGGCAAGGAGACAGCCAATCTCCCAAAAGTCCAAGAAAGAACTATTTCAAGGCGTAAGTAGTCCACAGTGAGGGGGAAAAAATGTTACCGCAAGGACGGATCATTAGGTGTAGCAACATGGAGGTCACTGGTGAAGAGAGAGTCCGTGGAGCAAGTGGTGCGAGGGGACAACGGGAGGGACGGGAGTTGGTGCCACCAAGTAAGGCCAACTCTGGGAGGCGCTTTGCTGTAAAAGGAAACTGAGAAAGAAGAGATTGCAGATTGGAGAAATGGGATGAAGAGAGGGAGTCTTTTGAAAGTAGGAGAAATTACAACACAGAGCAGGAAAGTCTGACGACAAGGAGGGAGCAGCACCCAAAGTGCAGAGGAGGGAGAGAGTCTCCCTCCCAAGAGAAGGGACTGGTCCCAGACAGGAGGAAGGGGAGTCAGGGCCTTGAGAGATGCATGCCCCGCAGGAAAACCAGGAAAACGGGGAGGGCAGCGCGCCCAGATGCAGGGTAAGAAGTTTTCTGCAGAAGGAAAGGAAGTCTCCAAGCTACGAGGCCAGGGAGTGCTACTGGTCTCTCTGAGAGGTAAGTACGGAAAGCCATAAAAAGCCCGAAGCAGCTGCACCAGCTGCTGCTGTGAACCCTGAAGGTAGAGACATGTGAGAGGCCCGTGTCATTATGCAGGGAAAGGGATCTCGGGATTGCCACACAAGCAGTCTGTTGGGGATGGGGCAGGTCAGGGAAGTGAGAGGAGAGGGAAGGGAGTGGAGAGAAGGCCACACACAATCCTAAATTCAATATTTCACTCCCATTAAAGATAAGCTGTTTATAAGCTTCAGTGCAGGGCACATAATTCTATGTAAAAACTCTGTGGTTCCTCTTCCCAAACATAAATCATGATCATTCCACACCCTGCTCTCTGGGAGTCCTCAAGGCAAAGAGACAAGACTTGAGGTATAGTAATAAAAATCTGGGTATTATAAAATCCACCCTGAGCTCCAAGTAGAAAAGAATAACAAGAGGAGAGCTCTGGAAAGTACTTATTTACCCAGGCACAACGCAGCATTATAAAATTTTATTAACATCCCCAGGAAGCCAAATGCCCACCTTGATACCTCAGCGAGATTTCTTTTTTACTCAGTTATGAACATACGTGCTTTCAGGGTGAGCTATGAAGTCTTTTTAGACTAAATGCCTTGATAAAATAATGAATATTAAATACGTCTCAGAGCCACAAAAAAGGACTGAGCTTAAGATGGTCTCTGCTGCAGCTGAGGAGTGCCCCCTACAGTCTGACGCGCGCAACGCAAGCAGATGACACGGCAAGACCAGAACCACAGTGTCTGAGGATTCTCAGTAAGCGTCAGGGAGAGGAAGGTAAGAAGGCTCTGCTCACAAAATGTGACTTAAAGCCTAAGAAATACGCGGACACTAGGAATGACTATTTTTACATATTTGTGAACAGCAAGGAATGAAAAACTTTTGCATAAATGTGACTATCACCACGTATTGCCTACACCTCAAGGAAATGTAACCTCTTAGTAAAGTCTGTTTTTGTATTTTGGTTATTTCACATCAGTATTTGAATATACATGAAAATAACAGTGAAAGGAAACATTATATTTTGCTACGAAAAAGAAAACTATCTGGGATCAGAAATCACTTGATGTTAGTAGCATGAAAAGAAAATGTGACATATTTATTACAATGAAGTTCTGGTTTGAGGGTTATTCCTTTTTTAAAGATTTCACAGAGAAATGTTTACTTTCTGTGAACATTCTCTCTTAAAATGTTAGTGATTTTCAAAATAAAAATCACAAGAAGACATGAAAGACAAATCCTGTGGTTAGCAATATATTTTAAAATACTACATAAATAGATTTAAAAATCCTGTGAAATATGTTACACTAACACCCAATATTATATACTGTATAAGATATATTAAAATATTATTTGAGGTGCATAAAGTTTTATGGTATATCAACAAATCAGTTAGTACTTCTCATATATGATCACATATTCCAGTTTAAATTTCCATTCGTAAGAAAAAGGAGAGACAAGACATACAAAAACCTTTGAAAATTTTTAATGGAAGTGTTTTGAGTACTAACATAGATGCAATCTAAGTGTATCAATGTATTTGATGATTGAAACTGTTAAACTAAAAGCCAGAATTATACAAATGTTTAGCAAAAAACACAGCAATAGGAGGGGACAAGATTAAAAAAAAAAAAGCAATATTTATCAAAGCTAATTGCCTTTTACATGATCTATGAATAAATACGGATCTTTGGAAAACTGCATTTAACCTCATAAAATGTTCATTTAGACTCAGTTTCACATATACTCATGAGATATACATAAGTGTATGTGATTAAATTGATAAATTATACTTTAAGCATTTTCATAAAGAATATTTCTCACCCTCAGAAAGAGGCAATTAGGGTCATATGGCTTAAATACTTGTTTTTTCCTCAGGAACTTAATAAAATTCAAACTAATATCCATATAGCATTACTTCCTCTAAAATTATAAAGAAAATTGTATAATGATGAAGCTATTCAAATATATTATTTCCCATATATAATAAAAGCTCCATTATTTAAGAAAAACTGCTTTATATGTAAATATTCCTAAGTATCCTGGTTATTGACCTAACAATCACAATTGTCTCTTTTACTTTGTAATAATATATATGTGATACATTCAGATGTTAAAACACTTGTGGAAATGTCTGCTAAAAAATATCAGTATATAGCCCCACAAATGTACATTCAAATTAATTAATCTGCTTTCATATTTAACTATTCTTTTGAATTCACTCACCCACTTATAGAATCCTTGCCAAAATGCAGTTTGAAATTAAAATGATTCTTTTGTAATATGAAATAATTAAAATATTTCAACACTGCAATGATTCTTTGGTTTCTAATTTTAAAAAAAAAGGAAGGAAAAAAAAGAAGGAAGGAAGGAAGGATGGAAAGAAGGAAAGAAGAAATAAATCCCAGGGATTGATTAAATAAAATTGACATTAACAAGGTAAGATTTGTAAAATTAACAATTTCCAGAAGAAATTGAAATTAACAATTTCCAGAAATAGCACTGATCCAGAATGAAATTTTAATGTCCCTGGATAACAATTGTAAACAAGAAACTAAAATGTATCCGAGCCTTAAATATTATATAATGTTGATTATACAGATTCGACTTGTGGAAATGTACCAAAGAGCAATTAAGACCATTTTAAATAAACTTTTATTCAGATTGAAAACATAACTGTAGGTTGTATATACTTGCTCGGTATTTAGAAGAGATCATAAATTCAGTCACTTCCTCATGCCCCAGAAAATTCGAACATTTTTTAGAAAGGCTATTGCTTTCATACTATTCCTACCATGAAAAATGCTACCTTTTTTGGCTAATACAAAGAAACCACAATTAACAGTGAAACCATAAATACTTTCTGTGTTAACCACAAATGGCCTTTCCCATAGAGAAATGGCTTACATGTGTTCTAAATGTGTTTGGTTTCATTTTGTATGGAAGGAGCTGTGGGTATGTTTTTATCTAAGAAAAGAACATGGCATGCACATGCACAGCTTTCTAAAATGAGAAACACTCATTGAATTTAATCGGAGTTTTGTCTGGGCCGGAAATTCAGAATTAAGCTCCATGGGTGATGATTTTGGATTCTCTGGACAGGACTTGGGGCTCTACTTGCCAAACTTTCTTGGACTCTCAGTGTGACACAAGGCAGGAGGACTTCTGCCTGTGTCTTATTATCAGATCTGGTGTAACTGTGGTCGATCTCACGAATGCAGAGGGCTCGCACATTTCCACTGGGTTATCCGCTCAGTTTGGGTCAATCCCTTACAGCACTGTCAAATGCTCCCGTTCAGTCCTCTGTGTGTGCGGGTCTGTGTGTGACTGTACCTAATTTCTTGAGTATTCACTCATGATGTGAAAATTAAAAAGTGTAGGGAAATCTACATGTGTTGATGTTAAAAATCATTTCTCTATTTGAATATAACATGTGCAGGGACATTTTTTTAAAATTGTCCACAGTCTGAGAGTACATACGAAAGAGGAAGGACCTCCCACAATGTGGCGTTTTGCTCATTTCCATAACCAAGTCTCCTTGGAAAAGTTCTAAATGTAAATTAAATCAAATTTTGTTCTATAGATTTTCAGTGCTCACATATAAAATACGGAAATCCAACAGAAAATTAGGAATTATTCAGAATATTCTTTACCCAATTGAACTTATACCTACAAAATAAATACATCTGAGCAAAAGATTCTCCCCGTACAAATTATCTTTGGCAAACTTTTTGAAGAAAAGTGTGTCCCAATGATGATACCCCTAGTCCTCCATTTTAAGTTGATCTTAATAATTTATGCGACCAACACAAAACATAAAAAAGCGACGTTCCTATCATTTGTAAGCTTAAAACAATAAAACAAACATTTGTTTTTTCATCCTGTTTACTTGAAATATGCTAAGAGAATCACTAGTTTTAAAAGAAGGAAAGCTATAATCTTCAGGCCCCTATAAGTTCTCTCACTAAACAAATAAGCTGGGTGTTCATTGCACTAAAACCAGCTAAAAAAGAACAAAATTCAGGTCAGAAAACTAATAAACTCAATTGTTTAAGTGTCACACAAACAGAACTATTGATTATCAGTTGAGGGTTTTTTTATGATTTGTGAATTTGTGATTGATTTAAATATAAAAACCAATTATTAAGAAAAGGGCAGATGATCTGTAATTCAAAATTAGAATTCTGTGGTCGGTTGATTCATTTTCATAAGGATGAAGTTTAGAGAGGGTGTGGCAGGGAGCTTTTGTGGGGGTGGGGCCTAGTGCTAGAAGGAAGGGGCAATGCTGTTATCCACAATGGGGGTCTTTATTTATGCTTTTCCTTTGTTTTGGGCTACATGGTATACTCTAATAACACTTGAAAAGTCTTTTATTCTGCTTCCAGCCACTATTTTTAAAAGCCACTATCTTTTAAAATACATTTAGAATCAAATATATGAAGTCAAAAAACCTGTATTAGTCTTTGATCTGGGTGGCTCAGTGGGTTAAAGCGTCTGCCTTTGGCTCAGGTCATGATCCCAGGGTCCTGGGATCGAGTCCCACACTGGGCTCTCTGCTCAGCAGGAAGCCCACTTCCCCACCTCCCTACCTGCCTCTCTGCCTTCTTGTGATCTCTGTCAAATAAATAAATAAAATCTAAAAAAAAAAAAAAAAAATTTAAAGAATTAAGCTTTTCTCTTTGTAACCAGGGAAGTACTCCATATTTAAAATTTTATCAGATGTATCCTATTAGAAGGGTATGTGTCATGAGGGACATTATGATTTTAACTGTAGTTAAAAACTTCAAGTTAATGAAAACAAAATATTTACCTAATGAGAAAAATTGTAAACACTTTAGGTGTAAACACCTAATCTTTAGGTGTTTCTTAAAAAAGAAATTGTAAGGCAATAAAAAAAATCCTAGAAATAATTTTAGTATAACATGGTATTAAAAAGACAACTTTTAAAATTGTGAATTAAAGAAATAATTCATTTGTTTTATTACATAATGCTTCATTTCACCATTTGAGTCAAAAATAGTTTTTATGAGGATGACAGGGAGCAGGAGACCAAAAAACAAAACAAAACAATTCAATTTTAAATATTTAAATATGTCTCCCCCCCAAAAAAAATTATCTTGCAAAACAGAACAACTATTTTTCTCAACATATTTCCATCCCCAATACATTTCCATTTCTAATATCAGCAAAAGAAAACATATCATCACGCCACCTATAACCAAGACTATTTTTACTGTCACAAGAATGTTAAAACAACAACATTTTACCAAGAGCATCAGTTCTATTATGGTGTCTTAAAAAATATATTCCCTCATCATTTACATTCACTTATTTTTGAAATGACTAGAAGTTCCCTTTCGAGATGAATCTCAAAATTCCCCCAAGGGTTGCCATTCATTTTCCAAACGCAGAAAATTCTCAGGAGAAACACACTAGGTTCTTTGTCCACCCATACTGTTGTTTCTGAAAGTGAGACTCGGGAATTACATTAGAATTTCTCTCGAACACTTGCTGAAAACGCATACTGGAATACCGGAGTTCGCGCCTGGGAATATGCATTTAATCATTCCTCCAGGGCTTCTGACACTCACAGAAGCCGGAAATGCCCTAGAATGGAAGCTCTGGGAGCACAGGCCCTTCCTAACCTGTTCTCCCTCTACACCTGGCCCCGCACCTGGCCGAGAACTGCTCTGAGCAGACACCAGTTTAAATGCATATCCCTGCACCACTGCCCTCATGCCTGAGACCCACAGCAGTCCTTCGCTTCTGCCTGCAGAGGGTGTCCCCTCTTCCTTAAATTCTTATAGCACTCACCATGCAACCAGTTCTTGGAATGCTTGGGGAGCCAAGGCCTTGCTGTATGCATTACTATAGTGAACTGTCATTCCAACTAGGTGATAAATTCCTGAAGGAACAGGCTTAGATTTGGGTTTGCTTTTTTCTTTTGCTCATTCAGCATTCATTGAATAAATAAATATTGACCACTTAGTCCATGCCACTCAGAGTGGTGTCAGAACATTTACAGAATACATACCTATTATTTTATATTTTAGTATTTCCTATGTATTATAATTATGGCATTGCAGATTTTTTTTTTAATGATGTGTAAAGGTAGGTATTATCTGTGAATTCCATTTGATTACTAAATCAAGCATCAAAAATACATATTGTCGAAAGGGAGCATATGGTTGAAAATCACTGACCTGGTGAACATTTTAACTTTAACCTGAAGATTCCCTTAACATAAGCAGAGTAGTATTTCCAAGTATTTGTTTAATAGAAATGGATAACTTACTGGAAGAAGTAGTATAATTTCACCAACAACTTCCTGATTTTACTGTAAACTTCCCTTTAGTCAATAAGAGTTTCCACATAATTCTCAGATATATACATTAATGGTCTGTGTGACATCAGATGACCAAAATATTTAAAGATACATCATCTCTATTAGCTGGCTATGGGTAACAGATATTCTATCACACTGAGGACATTCCGACCAACTAGGTGATTATCTTTCTCTAAATGACTTTTTAAAAAAATCAAACTGTCATGGTAATATAGTTTTATAATCTAGATTTCGCCCCATTCCAAAGGAAGCAAACAAAAGCTTCTAAGAAAAGTAAGTGAGATTTAGCCTATGACTACATACACTCTTGATCTTTTCTTATACTTGCAAGACAAAGAAATAAAAATTACTCAAAAGCAATTAAAAAACACTAACAACCCAAAATTTCAGGAGCTCTTTCCTTCATCTGAGTGCTAAATCAGAGGGACACTAACTGAGTTCTACCTTCTTAATAGGAATTGTCATGACTGTGCAAAATCTTTAAATGATTATCCTGTTCTAACATATATTGGTAATGAAATGCACCTGATAGAGCTCTTTGTTTGCAAATTAGAGTACAGTTCCAGAAATCAGTCTTTAGCATCAGGAGAAACTCTATCAGCAAAAGAAGAGTCAAAAATGACACCAAATAGAAAGTAAGTGATGATCCATAGAGTTCCAACAAGCTTTCTATCACCACTCTGTGTGAAGGCCATCACTGTACAAGGAATGGCCTTTCTCACCCAAGCTGCCCCCTCTAATGAAACCTGTCTCCCTCTTAATGAGCAATAACTCTAAGATGCTTATAGTTTGGCTTGCCACAGTAACTATGGATTTATAGGAAAGAGGTTAAAATAAACACAAATAATTTAAAATGCATTAAGTAGGAAATGTCTCTTTTCACTAAACGATGTTGTAAATTTATGAAAAATGTCAGAAAATATTTATAAATCTTATTTTCTCCTTTCTGCAAGAAAAAGTGATGTTCATTTTGCTTGGTTCAGCAGTACGAAGAGTTGTGTGAAACTAAAAACTTTGGGGGCACCTGGGTGGCTCAATGGCTCAAGCCTCTGCCTCCAGCTCAGGTCATGATCTGAGGGTCCTGGTTTCAAGCCCTGCATCAGCTCTCTGCTCAGTGGGGAGCCTGCTTCTCCCTCTCCCTCTGTCTGCCTGCCTACTTGTGATCTCTCTCTCTGTCAACTAAATAAAATCTTAAAAAAGAAAAAAGAAAAGAGAAAAACTAAAAACTTTTAAAAATAATAAATAGCTTTTAGGAAACTAAATGTCCTAAATGTAAAAGGAATTGTATAAAGAGTGTGTGTTTTTTTTTCCTTAAAACTATTGTTTTTTCCCTTTAAAACTATGGTTTCAATAGTTTTGATTTACTGGGCCACAATTAATTTAATATATGCTTCATAATTATCTTTTTCCATATAACTAGTACAAAGCAGAAACAACGGATATGTTAAGACAAAGGTCTAGGACAGTGTGACATTTAGGCCATAAACATGTCCATTTGTGAAATACAGAATTACTTCCTTTAGACAGATGATGGGGAACAAGAAGGCAAACTCCTATTTGGCATCCAGATATGTAAGCCTTGTCATACATAAAGTTTTCGAGATTCTGCAGGATTGGATTGATTTTCACTTATTCCAACACCTCTTCCTACGGCTATGATTTTGGTCTGAGCCCCTGGAACAGAGCTGCAACCCAGGAGACATGGAGGTGACAGAGTGCCGCTGAGCAACTTAATCTTTGTCAGAATGGAGCAGGCTGGCAACTTGGGAAGTCTGTCAACTACAGTGAGTCCCACTTCTGCTCAGTCCACCATTCTGCCTGCTTCAGCCCAGGATTTCCAGTCCCTTCCTCTCCCTCCTTCCCTGGGAGAATAATGGGTGAAAGAGGGTCTATGTATTTTCACACCAGTCTCCCAAGAAGAGGGAAGTAAGAACAAAGGAGAAAAGAAGAGGCAGGTCATTGGCCCTATTACACCCCCTGCTTAGATTTCCCTGACCCCAGAGGCAGAATAACACTGCTTCACTGGAGACCCAAGGACACACGATGGCCTGTCCAGGGTCTTTGTATCCTTACCCACCACAGAACCCCAGTGAAGGGCCACAGTGGCCCTTGCACAGCAGGTGGGCATGGGATGGGGGCGGGGAGTTGGTCCAGATTACACTGTGTGCGTTAGAAGAAGCTATTTCATGAAGAAGTCCTCATTCCACAATACATGTGGAAGACGTTCCTGCAGAGGAAAAATATAAAAAGGGAACCACCTTGTCCAAGGTTGGGCAAAAACGTGTTCGTTTTCACTGTCCGCTAGAAAGCCGCTGAGGCTTCAAGCCTTACGTCTTCTTTGTCTTTAACCTCACCCCTGCCGCTTTCTTCCCCATGGTCCATAGTGGCTATCCAAAAATTCTTTTTTTTTTTTTAAAGATTTGTTTATTTGACAGAGATCACAAGTAGACAGAGAGGCAGGCAGAGAGAGAGGAGGAAGCAGGCTCCACACGAAGCAGAGAGCCGGATGCAGGGCTCGATCCCAGGACCCTGGGATCATGACCTGAGCAGAAGGCAGTGGCTTTACCCACTGAGCCACCCAGGTGCCCTATCCAAAGATTCTAAACTCCAGATTGTCTTGGTGCATCAACTGAAATCCCTTCTCAGGGAACCATCCCCCTAAAATGGCTCCCCAGTCCTAACCCCTGCAGTTCTCCTTCTACAACACTTGATGCCTCTGTATTTGTTCATTATCTTTCCAGAGAGACTGCAGTTCCAGGAGAGCAGAGACCATGTCCATATAGATCACCACTAGATTCCCAATGCCCATTCCTTGCATGGCATAGGTGTTTAACAAAACATCAGTTGAAGGAATGAGTGATAACTTAGCTCCAACTGATAGCAAATATTTTGTCATGGGACTCTAATAAATTCTCCAAATAATGTGTCATGCATGGGTGATACGGACTGACCATGACATTGCCCTGAAGACTGAACCCTACCAAGTTCTCTGGGTTCTTGTTCTACGTGGGTTCATCTTCCACCAGATTTCTTTTGCTGCCATTATCTTACCACACTACTCTCTCAGTTTTCTGCATGCTCCATTGATTCCTTTACCACTGCGGAGGTGCTAAGGGGCAATTTCTTTTGTTTGAAATGTTCTCCCCACCTCCATCTTGTGTCTGTCCTATATGGTCTTTCTTGTGGTTGAATCTGGCATTGATTTCTATGACCTTTTAATTCTCCATCAGATTGTGTGTTCCATGAAACTGGAACATTTCCTCATGCTATTATATCCCAATGCCTATCCCAACGTAGGTGCCCGATAAACACCGCTGCATGATGGAATGAATGAACAAACAAATATATTCTACCATAGCAAAATAATCCAAATGAAACCACCATCTCCTTATTGGCATTTATGGCAATATTATCTTTGGAACTTTAAATTCTTCCACTGCTTCTAAAGATGACGGAAAGCTAAAAGCGTGCCACCTCTTTCATAATTTCTCTTCTGTACCAAGCCAAGAATTTTTCATAGATATACATCAGATTTACCAATCCCTGGATTTTTCCAAGAGTATGCCTTTCCTGTGGGAAATGTTTGCCCTTGCATCCATGACTTGGGCATATTATTATAACCTTGGATTGTGGTTGGTCATGCTCCGTGGTCCTTGATATTGGTTCTTAGCAGATAGAATCTAAATTACTGCTCCTTCAAAAATGGGTCCTGGGGTGCCTGGATGGCTCAGTCATTAAGCGTCTGCCTTTGGCTCAGGTCATGATCCCCGGGTCCTGGGATCAAGCCCCACATAGGGCTCCCTGTTCAACAGGAAGCCTGCTTCTCCCTCTCCCACTACCCTGCCTGTGTTCCCTCTCTCCCTGTGTCTCTCTCTGTCAAATAAATAAATAAAATCTTAACAAAAAAAAAAAAAAAAGGGTCCTAAGGACAAGATTGAGACTATTTAAGAGCTGTATCAGGCCAATGCATTAAAAAATATCCAAACTACTCACGTTTTATGGGAGGCCCACTCTCTCTCTTTTATGCACAGCCTCATTGCTACCCACTGCGGGGTGGATGATTGGAATTGGTATTTTGATTTCTTGCCTCAAAATGGGAAGGCCTGACATCACCTCTCATCAGAAATATCTAAAATTGATTTCTTAAAATGGATGAAAGTGACTTTATGGATTACACAACGGACAGACAATGAAGCCGACTCAGAACAAATGGATAAAAACATACTTTGCTTCATCTCAGGAGCCCTCCGGGTGTTTGCCACTTGGTACGCAGCTCATTTGCTGGCATTCCTCTATTTTTGCTGTTTTTAAACCACAGGTCACCCTAAAGTAGATATAATTAGTCAATCCAACAGCCTCTTTTGCTGATCTGGGCCTGGTTGTGACAGAATCCGTGGGAAGTTGACTTTGGTCACCAAACCCAAGCAATTCAAAACTGCTGATGTGCCAGATGCAGGTTTACTTATAGGCATATGTCAGAGGCACAGTGCGTGCTCTGGCTCCCAAACAGAAGGGTTTTAGATCTGTTGGCTCCCTAGGTTGCAATTTAAACCTTGGAACAAAAGTATTCTTCTGGGTAGTGTGGGTGCGGTGTTTGCAAGCTTTAAGTTGTTTAAGCTGAGTTGCCCCACAAGGCAATTACTGGCACCATTTCACTATCTTTCTGTTCTTTTGATGTGGTATTCATTTTGTTCGAGGCATTTGCCTAATTTAGGAGGTACAGTGATTCTGTTAGGATTACCCCTGAACCCTCCTAGGTTTGGGGAATGGGTAGTCTCTGTGCAAACCACAGAGCCCACTGCATAAACTGAAACCCTAAGAGAGAAAGAGAGAGAGAGAGAGAAAGAGAAATTGCACATCCAGAATAATGGAACCTGCATCTAGGAAGGAAACCTGATGTTTCCCATCTTACCCATCTATAATCTGCAGACATCAGGTTTCCTTCCTAGATGCACTTTGGCCTCCTTCTCTGGTGAGACTCATAAGTAAATGTTTTGAACAACAACAGCAAAAGAAAACAAAAAATGCTCTGCTTTTGGATTGACAGCTAAAAGGTGTTATGGGCAGCTCTGTGCCCTTATTGTTTGAACTCACACAGATCTCGCGGCCATGAGGAAACATCTTCCATGTGTGAACACACAAGTCTTCACCTGGAAAAGAGTATGCCAGGTGGGTCCCAGAGCTCCATGAGCAGAAATAGAATAAAGTCCTAGAGAATGAGCCAACATGCCTACAGCAACAGGTCGGGGCCTGTCTTCCCTCACTTTTAAATTACATCAGGGTTGAGCCTTGGTGAAACCCTCAAGTCCCATAGGCACTAGAGGAAGAGAGAGGCTTTGAAGCTGCCTGACAAGGAAGCTTCAACATGGAAGTAGGCCATAGTGATGCTCAAAAGTAGAGTTCCATTCAAAGATCAATAAAGGTTATTCCTCAGATACGAATAAAAACAACCTTGGGTTGTTGTTGGGTTTTGTTTTTTTTTTTTCTTTTCATGAAACTTTATTTTTGGAAAGCAAAGCATGGACAGACTTTTAAAACAAGTTATAAGAAATGAACCCATTTTCTTGAACTATTTTAAAACAATCCACTTTCCTTCATTGGATTTTTACTAGCATAAAACTTCAACTTATTAATCTAAACTGTATTAATATCCCAGCTACGAGAATCAATGTGCATATGTTAAACTATTGTGTACCCTTTAATTTGGGGCATGCACATTATTATTTATATGACTAATAATAATGGCTCCAAACCTGCAAACTTGACTTTTCTTTGCAAAATGATTTAATCATTCCCACATTGTCAGTATTACCACTATCACTCAGGATAATCTCTTTCTTTTTAAACAAACCTTTGCCTCAAAATATCTAGTTGCTACTGATAGGAATTCAGGAAGCATGGAGTTAAAGAAGTTGGCTTTTTTTTTTTTTTCTTAAATCTGAACAATTGGAATCAGCAGTTTGCATTATTTTAAAAATGAATGCTTAGAATCAGCAATTTTCTTGTTTTTTTTTTTTTAAAGATCTTGAGGGTTTTTTTTATTTAAAGTGGAAAACTACATTAAGTGCAAGGCAGTCAACAAAGAAGCAGCCATAAAGCCTAAGTATTCCTAGAGTTATAAAATATGTCCATTGTGCCAATTCCACTGCCAACAATGAAGTTTTAAGCATTAATATGCCTTCATTGCAGTTTTAATGCCTTAATATTGAGTCGATAGCTCTTTGGGGTAATTCTGCGTTCTCTGGTACTTGAAAGGTGATGATGTCAGCGTTCTTCGCACTGATTCATATGCAGGTTGACGAAGCTGAGTTATTTATTCAGTTCCATTATATTTTCTATAAACATTAGTTCTCAATAAACAGAGACATTTAGCCGAGGGTTTATTTATTAAATAGGTACTGTACAGATGGTTTTGCCACACATGATGTGCTGCAGAGGATATTACTCAGGAATAATCAGCTGTGTTATAGCTTGGCTAAATTAATAAGATGATAATGATGAAATTGATGCTTTTGAGCTAGGCTTGGTAAATGGTTTTTGCATAAACAAACTGATAAATTTGAGAAGCAATTACTTGCTTGTCAAAGATAAAAACACAACAGGGCCCATTTATAGTTAGGTCCTATTTATTTTTAAAGATTGTACCAGATTTTATGTTTAATACGCTGCAATTAAAAAATAATACTTAAATGGAGAAGAATAAAAAAAAAAAAACACTAACTTTCTGAGTTCTCCTTCAAATCTGAAAAAGCAGCGTTGCTTGATTAGACACCAAGCAAACTTTTTTGCTGCGTGTGGAAGGAAAATCTATCTGACAAAAAACAGGGTAATACTCCACATGCATTTTTTAATCATAGAGGCATGTTGCAGAAATAGTTGACTGACAACTCCCTCTGCTCTGGTTCGTCCCCTTCCCCAGACACAAAAACACACACTAAATAAGGGCTCTCAAAAAACTTTTCGATCTGGTTCCTAAATAGCAAAGGACATGCTTAACCTGGCTTAGTGCTCTCTAAGTGGTACAGCATTCATCCACTCTCTTCACCCGAAGATTGTTCCATTTTTACTTGGAGCCTGAACACAAGAAACACATGCTAATTTACTGATACAATTTCATTACATAATGCTAACTTGTGTATTGTAAAAGTCAGAAATGAAGTCCAAGTTCAGAGAAATGTTAGCTTCCCTCCTCAGCTTCAGTGGAATTTTTTTTTTTTTTAGAATTCTGATTAAATCACACCCTGAGGGCCCACCTTTTAGACCTGAACATGAGCTGCATATCAAATATATAGTTTACATCTGTTTGTGTGTGTGTGTATTTTAACCATGAAAGAATACTAACCTACGGAAACCATCTTTATATATCCCACAGTATCTTATCAGAAACTGTTTCATGCTAGATGACAGGTTTCATTTTTCTTCTTCCCAAAGAGTTTATGATTACCGAAGGTAAGTTATAGCATATTTTTACTACTCGGGTATATTTTACTGTTATTTACAATGAACTAGCAGTCATACAGGAAGAGAATCATATGCAAAAATAAATATTTTAATTCTGAATGTTAGGATCCCAAACTCCTGTAATTGCAATACTTTTTTTAAGTTAAGTGACAGAGGCAACACCATCACTCTTCAAAAGGGCAGGATGAGGTCATCAGCTGCGAGATGAAATCAGATACCTGTTTCATTAAAATAGTTGCCTTCTTTACTTTTTTAAAAGAGTACTTAGGTGCCCTTCATTCAACAGTCTGTTAGCTGAAAATAAATTAATGCTGTGACTATTAAATGCAAGCCACTGTGTTAGAATGGGTATTTTGCATTTTGTTGTTTGTGTGAAATAAGTGAGTTACAGCAAAATGCTGTGTATGTGCATGGTAGAAATTCTGTCCCTCTGAGCAGCTCAAAATCAAGATATTTGTCTTCTCAAAAACTGCCAATAAAAACAGAAATATAATGATCACAGATAAGAATCAGCAGGATTATTTTTAAGATCCATAACAGGTTTATATCACAGAATTCAGAATATATTGGTCTGATATCAAAATGCCTAATGATTTGTTATAAAACTTCAGTTGTGATTTCCTCCTCCTGGCTAATTGGAAACAACTGCTCCCCAGGACTAATTATAACTCCATCAAAAAGAAAGGCGAGCACAAATATGTCTTAAGGGAACATGAAAACTTTGAAGGTGAGGCCCTGCAAACTGAATTAAGGGATGAAATTTAAAACCATTCTATGAGCTCTGCTTTCTAGAGACTGTTGCAGCGAGCATCAAGGAAACAAATCCAATGAGATTTTTAGTGATGATATCAAGAGGCATGAAAGCATAACATATTGAAATGTTTGAGACTGCGAATCCTATCGATCAGCTGACAAATTGATTATTGTGAATAGAAATTCTATGTTGGATCTGTACTGTCACATGCTTTACTGAAAATAATCTTTGGTAAGTGCTCAGCAGAAACTTCTGCTGCTTGAAACTAATCTGAATTCTCTAACGCAGCACTACTATGCATATGAACTCTGCACAAGCTATAATCTTGGTAGGAATCTTGCCTTACAAGATGTACCATTTGGCTTGTAATTGAAGATATTCTAAATTACCTGTAAAATTAGAGAATGAATGAGGGCAATGGTCCATCTGTGTTTCTTGTTCTGCTATTAGAGATTGCAACCTCTGAACTGATTTTCCCTGGTTTCAAATATATATGGTCCTATGTCACAAACCTGTGTATCTGATTTCCCCTTTCCTTGGATAAATATTTTGCAATGGTGATTCTACCTAAAACACAGCACACTCCTGACAACTAATACAAGAGTTATTTGGTTCTGATAACAAGACAAATTGTAAAGATCTGCTGTTTGGGTGCTTGATAATCTAACGTTCAAGACAAGCATGTACAATATTGAACTAGGAAACTACATTACTGCAAATGACAATATGAAAATGGTCATGTTTGTGAAGTTGTTTTTAATCAATATTCGGGTGACAGACATTTTTTTCTCAAAAAATTCTGTAAGAAACTACCCTAGTCAGAATTTACAATCAGAGCAAAAAACATTTAACTAGTCAAAAATCTTAAAAAGGAACTTTAGAGTTTTTATGTTTTTTCAGTCTATGTACTTTATCACATATTTTTGACACATATACCAGTTTATATGCACCATTTCTACATCTAATAGTCCTATTTAAAAACATTAGTTATTTATTCAAGTGAATAATCAAAATAACAATCAAATTAAGCTCTCTTTTTTAGACACGTTGACAACTATTTTTAGGTTTATAATTTTAAAATGGTACTTTAAAACTGGGGGGCAGGTAAATTATTTTTTTTTAAAGCAGAACACTTGGGAACATTTACTTGGTTCTCATGTATTTGAGTAAAACAGTTGTAATATATTTATTTGCAGTACCAAAATACAGACACGGTTTTTCATGTGTATGACATTCTCCCTTTTGTCGTAAGTGATTTCAATGATTAGGATAGTCAAAATCATTGTCATTAAATTATTAATTCATGTGAGATGAAGAATACTGGATTTAGCCGTGGTGAGACTATAAACTCTAACAGAGAACACAGAACCCCCCCCCCCTTATAAACATACACTGGAGAAGGCTCTCAGTTACAAAGCTAAATTATACCGATTACAAAGCAATTGTGTCGGATGGCTTGCATGGATTGGAACACTAAGCAACCATTCAAAATGCAAGTGGGAGAATTTCAAAGGCACCAAATAGAATAGAATTACAAATTCCTACCGCTCCATCTCTTAAAATCTGTCTCTTTTCCTACTTACTCCTCATTTCATTCCTACATGTCAATATATGTCTCCAATGGGCTAAGAATGCATTCATTCATTCATTCATTCATTCACACATTGCTTCTTTCTTGTATTTGTTTTCTGAGTATCTGCTATGCGCTCTGCAAGGTACCAAGTGCAGGGACGGTAAAATGAATCAAGCAAGGATCCTGTTCTCAAGGAGCTCAGAACAGTGGGAAAGACTGAAGAGGAAAGTGTAAGAACTTGTATCCCAATACAACCGAGTAAAATATGTCATGGAAGAAAATGCATCAATGGGTAGCCATTGAACCAAGATGCTCAGCAGTCTTGTGCACATGAGGACAAAGGTACCTTAAATCAGCAAGAAAACCAGCAAAGAACTCTGCAGACGAACTGATAAGAGAATAGAGTAGATACCCAAGCAGATGTTCTTTCAACTCAGAACATGCAGAATGGAACAGGAGATACAGAATAGAACAGGAGACCACAAGTCCAGTTTTAACACATAAAGGGATATGGAAGTAGAAAAAGAAATAAGAGAATGATGATGGACAAATAACAGACATTTCTTTCAATAGTGGAAATACCTTACCCTTCATCTAGTAGTGACTGTTATTTTCTGCTTATCTCCCCAAAACCTTTCTTATCTAAAGCAGGGGAATTTTCCATCATCTGTTGTTGGAAAGGAAACTTTTGAAGGGCAGGGCAATAATAATTTCTCCTCTCCCCCGACTGATTCCTCTGCTTCTCTGCTGAGACTCCCAGTAGGGGTGCTAATTAGTGCCAATTGTCATGATGTTTTGAGATGTAGACACCTGTCTTCTAATAACCGGACTGAGACCACTGACTCATTTCACACAGACCATCAAACAGACATCAACTAGTAATGGCCTATATTTACTACCAACCTGGGCTTAAGCCAAGGCCTTCTCCCACATAACTCTGTTAACATCCTTCATGACAAACAGTAAGCTCCATGTGTGTTCACTCCCCTCCAATAAATGGACCCGTGGCTGTCGCTGTAAGGGCCACTAGACAATGACGGTTCTCTCTAATTATCTATTCTACCTTCATATTTGAACTTTGTAGAGTCAGCCTCTCCTAGGCAAGTATTTTTAATACCCATTGAATTGGAATGCAGATTAAGATTCATGTACAATTTTTTAATATAGAAACTAAATTTGCATATTCATGTCCCACCATAAGATGAGGAGGTAAAGAAGGCCTGCTCTATGTTAAATTCCAAGAAGAAAAATAAACAGTATCAACATCAGGGATGCATGAATTCTATATAAAGTATTTTATAACCATCTGCATATTGTAGTTCTCTAAAATAATCTTTAAAGTAACTTTAAAGTACTTAAGTAGAAGTAGAGTCTCCAATTCCCATATATAACTTCAGACTTTAAGGGGGGTTTATTTTTTTTCTCACATGTAAATCAAAATTATCCAAAACAAAAAAGAAAAAGTGATTTAGAGACAATGAAAGAATTCAAAGAAATTAATAAGCTCCTAAAGAAGTAAAATTTAAAGAGAAATAATCTTTAGCTCCAGTTATAAGAAATAGGGTTGAAGAAATAAATTTGGGCCAGTTCTTAGTCCTCAGAGGGCTAAAGGATTTGTTGGGAAGAGTGTGTCTCAGGGATGATAACCTAACACTGTAAAGTATACATATGGAAGAAAGACTGGAAGCAGGAAGGGCAGTTAGAAGACAGTGACAATTGTCCAGCTAAGAGCTAGGGGATATCTCAGAGAGATTGTTGAAAAGAAGAATCAAGAAACTATAGTTTAGAAGTAATAAAACCTTTAATTGATTGGTAAAGGAAATGAAGAAGGAAAAATGATAAAGTTTACCCTAAGCTGTGCCTAGATACCTAGAAGACGAGTTAGTAAGAAAAAAAAATAATAATAATAAGACATAGAAGGCACAGATGCAAGGGGAAGGTGAGTTAAGTGGGATTAACAGTCATTTCCAGAGCTGGAGGAACAAGCAAGCACACCCATATTTCTATCTACTTTGAGAGTCGTCTGAGATGTAATAAGGAAATACAGAAGTGAATGAAAATGCAAGAGACTGCAGAGCTGGAAGAGAAAAAGATACAGATCCTTAGAAATACAACCCAGTCCCCACCCTCAGAAGCACCCTGTCTGACCATGAAGAGGATACATCTTCCTAACAAAACCACAAGAGAGAGAGTGTGTTAGCATGAACGATATATTAGAGTCTCATTTAAATATGTATGCGTTTATTCTCTATAATCTATATCTAACTAATTTTACTGTCCCAGAGTTTTTGAAATTGTGAGTCGTGAAAGCTGAAGGTTCTCAAGTCACTACAGAGCAGTGGCTCTCAAATGAGGATAGTTTTGTTCCCCAGGGCAATATCAAGGGACATTGTTGGTCATCATAACTAAAAGTTGCTACTGGCATCTAGTGACTAGAGGCCAGGGGTGCTTAACAAACATCCCACAACGTATGAGGCAGTGACCCCCAACAAAGAATTAGGGGATCCAAAATATTGACAATGGTGAGGTTAAAACACAGTGCTGTAAAGTTACTTTGGCACTGTGATTCATATTATAGAAGGTACTTGACCAGTAATGCTCACTATTGAGATGAGCTAGTGTATGTCCCTGACTTTGATTACTTATGACAGCCATTCAAGAGACAAAGAAGACACCAGAATTTTCTAGGGTTATTTCTACCATAAAGCAATATTTCTGGAAACCTGGACAAGTACGTGGTTTTAAGCATGCATTTAAAAAATCAGGTATTTAAAATGGCCAACATTTTCTGGTGTAATTGTGTTTCCTAAGTTTCTGTTTTCCAAAGTTCTATTAACCAGTTCATTCTCCACAGTTCCAAGCTGTGAAAATGTTAAAATAATTAGTAGATACCGAAACTGACCATGCCTGACTCCACGGCTAATTTTCTCCTTAATACCGTATAACCTCTCCAGCACTTAAATTCCAGTACACCCTTCCTCCTTGTTTTGTTATTTATGTCCATGTATCTCTGCAAAAACTTATCCTGCTTTTCTGCAGATTTTATTTTGGCAATGCTGCTACCATTGTGTACAACTGCCTCCAACTAAGCTCTCTCGCAAGGAGTCCAGTCACAGAATTGCTTCACGTCTGTGATTTATTGCTCCCAAAGTGCTGCCATGACATCATCTCACTCTTCCAACAGACCCATGATACCGTGTGGTACTTCATAGCATGTGCCAAGAGTTATCACCATGTTGGGAGTAGGGAACTGCGGCTCAGCAATGGTACTGAGGGCTGCAGTCATACCTAGAATCCCGGTTGTCTTATCCCTGGTCCATTCACCCACATCGCCTATCTGTCAGATGACTCCCTCAGGAACACCTGGTACCTCTTGCTCCTGCCTCCAAGTTCCATGTTCATACAGTTCATCGCTGTGTCTCCATCTCATACTGCACCACTAGGGTAGACAAAATAAAATGTCTCTTTTGATAATGACATTAAGGCTGAAATAATAGACTGCTTCAAAGAACAAGATTTTGATGACCATACTCCTTCTGGACAGACACTTCAACTACCCTTTCAGATAAGGCTAAAAGATGCTGGTTTAGCCCACCCTTCATTCCTTGGTAGCACAAAACACAAAACTGTAAGGGTACAAGTTAAGTTGCTGGCTTAAAATATTAAACAGCACTAGATTCTGCTTATATACATGGATTTCTTTGTTGGATATTCACAGATGTGTTGATGTGTGAGAGAGAATACTACCCATATGACATCCATATTTGCTTCCAGTGCTAATAAGGGAGCCCCATGGTCATCACGTTTCCCAGTTTCTTTCCCACCATACGGCCGCCAACCACCAACCCACACCTTGACATGTTGGCAAACTGACAGGCAGTGGAGTCAGTTGTCCACGTATAGCTCTGAAATGTAATGAGAGGTGACCAGAAATTAGACGGGACCCCTCTGAGTGACACACGGAGAAGTGGGAAATGGTATTTGTAGCTGATTAGAACTCATGAAGAAAAAAACGTACATTAGAACCAGAGAAAGAACCTGGCAGTTCATTTTTCCAACAATGTCACTTCCGACTGAGAAAACTGAGCATCAAAGAAGAAAAACTTCAACAAATCCAAATCATGGCCATTGTAAATGTATTTTTCAAATGGTGAGAATATTTGCTGGCCATGAAAATGACCTTACATTCTAAAGCACTGATTTCTGTGTTTTGTTTTGTTTGTTGTTGGTTCTTCTTTCTCAGTATTTTGCCGTTTTTGTGACTCATCACTGAAGGGGATTATTTGCGCTGACACTCAGTCTGAGCTCTGGGACTACCTACATGCGCCTCCCACGGCCATCACTTAATAAGGGAGAGGTACTGGAGAGAGACTGAAGCTCCCTGGCCTTTATTTCCTCCTCTTTAACATAGTGATAAAGTTGTACCTACTCCATAGACGCTCAGAGAAAATAAAATGTGTGTGTGTGTGTCTGTTCACGCATGCATAAGTGCGTGCAAGTGCACACGCTTATATACACCAAGACATCCATGCCCAATGCTATGCCAGGCACGTAGTAAATGCTCATCAACATCAGCTATTATTTCTAAGACTGGTTCCTTTAATTACCAAAATCCTGGCTATTCAATTAAATTTGATAAAGAAAGATAGGTCCCAAATAAAACCACCTCATGGGTCACTATGTCTCTGCAGCAAGTAGAAGCAACACAAACATGCTGGGTAGGATGGTAACTATTGACCAGCACTGGGTACCAAGCATTGTGGTCAGAGATTTTGCTGCTTCATCTACCTGCCTCTTAAAACCATCCAACCCTCTTCTCCTTTTTCAGTCGAGAAAACATAACCAGGTCTGAAAGAGATGAAGATCGTTTGGAGACAAGACAGGAAATATAAGGTGTCTGACGCCAAAACCCTTTGCATCTAAACCACTTTGCTATTTTCCTTCTCTAGTATGTGCCCAGATCTGGAGAGGGAACAGTACACGACAGCAAAGTGGCAGCAGTCCCCTGACCCAATTCTCACCCAATTTCCTGACATACACCGCTATTTGGTTGTAGTGCATGTCCCACCCAGTCTGGAGTTTAAATTCAGACTCCCGTCACAGGCCTTCTCCTGCCATTACAGATATCTTCATTTCTGTGCCATTTTACAAAAATGATTCAAAACAAAAGCAGTCAAAGTGCATTACAGGTACACTCAAGAAATGTTTTTTTTTTTTTTTAAGTTCACCAATTTTATTCTATCTGCACAAAAGAAAAGAAAATTAAGAAATTTTCTCAGTGGCTCACTACTTCCAAAAAATTTCTGTCACATTCGTAGATGCTGAATAATAATACTTAGAGAAATAACAATGCTGCAATAAATAATTTTTATTACTTTTCTTCTGGTTAGGAATATTATGTATGTGTACATGTGCATGTGCATGTGTGTGCGTGTGTGTGTGTGTGTGTGTGTGTGTGTGTGTGAGAGAGAGAGAAAGAGATATGTGTTTGCCTTTTATATAGCCTCTAAACAAAATTGGAGGGTATCCAATCCAGGAAGCTCTAATGTCAATCTTTATTTTACAAGCGCCAAAATGTATATCACAAGAAATTGTCATTCATCATGACACTTCACATGTACTGCATTGTTTTAATAGAAAAATCTAAAGTTTCATTATGTTAATGTTGAGCAATGAAAATAAAAGATCATAAAAAAATAAGCACTTTTTGGTGATTGGCTATAGCAATTTTCTGTCAGCTTCAAGCACAATAAAAGCACACTGAAAGGATATAGGGCAAATTCTAGGAATCCAGCAGCACCAAAAATGTTTTGCCGGATCCCTGGAAATCTAGTGTCAGCAAGTGTCATCCCAAATACAACACAACTTACCCAGTAAATTGGGTAATCATTTAACCACTTCAAGGAAGAATTTTTGGAGTCTTTCTATATACCGATGCTGAAAGCAATCAATCCATATAATATCTCTCATTCAAAGTGATAGAGTGACTTAGCTTGAAATTTAATAACTGGTTTAGGTCAAGTTCAAAATAGAGGAGTACTACTCTGAGGAGTAAATGCATCACAGAAGCTCATCAATAACTGTGTTGATTTTTCTCTTTTGTAGGCAACACAAATATAGAATTGCTACACTAAGAGGAGATCCATCTAGCACATGACCCTTGTGCCGACAAAGAAAAAAAAAAACACCCATACAATACTGCTGTGAATAAGCCTAAGTATTTTCTGTATCCAGACGCGTATTTACTGGGCAATTAACTAAAAATGTGGATTGATATAAGAGGGAAGTGTAGAATTGGCTCGATATAAAATATGTTAATCTTAGGAAGTAAACTATTTCTTCTTAGGTGTCAAAACTTCCACATTTAGAAGACTTTATTTCATTCATATTTTTTCCTCTCTACTTTTTTCCCTAAATACTCCTCTGTTACAGAGATTATCTTTGCAATGGAACAAAAATTTTTCATGCGATGTGGTGGGTTAAACAAGATATAATATATATCATATGATAGACCTGTTATAAGCCATCAATATTTATCAAATCAAATGACATTTAATACTTTTATATAAAAATCCCTGAGCTGACCACTCTATAAATAAACTACATACCCCTATAATGTACTAATGTACATCTATTCCTTTACAAACTACTTGAAAGGAAGGACATACAGACTAGGTATCAAGCCAATACTTTTTACGTATCAACAGAGTATTCAGGTAATAAGATTTATAAAACATTTTTTTAGGAGATGATTAAAGATGTTTTAATTTGGTTTTCCTGAGTCAAACAAGGACATTATTCTTGAATACATTCCACTCTTTGATGAAATATATCTTGGAATACTGGTCAATTTCACTAAATTTTATCTATTTTGTGTCAAAGAGTTTGGATCTTTGCCAAAATTGACTTTCTACAACTCTGATTTCCTCTACTATTCCAATTCCTTTATATTCTAGAACAGTGACTATCCCATAAAAGCAAAATCTGAAATGATTGCCCAAACTGGTTTCATAACACCTTTTTTGGTATATCTGGTTTTAGCTTTGCCTTTTGTTAATAGCCAACGAGTATTTTGCTGAAGACTTGAATAAAAATGCCTACTTCAAGCGAAGGTTTGTAGGCAATTGGGGTCTGTAATATGTTCTATATGTTTTACAGTACACTGAATTGCAAGACAGCTCTATGTTCTCATCTTTTGAAAGTATCTATGTTGTTACTGACTTCAAAGCCTGAGTAATCCTGATTGGTTCTCGTAAGTTTGTTTTATAGGAATGGATACTTTCCATCTCCAAGAGGGCAAGCATTACCTGTCCTATGATATGTGACCTTGTCTTAAGAATTGATATGATGTGCAGGAAAGAAAAATAAGTATACTCCTTGCAAGAGACCTAGCTAGGATTTCTTGGGGTTTTCAGGACCCACTGGATCTTTTCAGTCTTGGTGCTCCTGCTTCCCTGATAGCAGAGGCAGGTCTGTGGCCGCTGGTCTGGTCCTGCCCATACCCTCCGCTGCGCCCTCTGCCTGAGTCCACACGGGACTCTCTTTGTTCTGTCGTCTGCGCAGACAACAGTCACTCGACTGGGCAAAGTGCTAGACTGGATCTGCATGCACATCAGTGAAATACTGTTGAATAGTGCCTAAGGAGATAGAAGAACATTATTTTAAATTATCTCGATCATAAAATTCAAGTGAAGATTTGGCAATATAGCAGCAAAAAAAAAAAAAAATCTCAAAACCAGTTATTCCTTTTAAATAAAAACAAAAATGAGAAACAGTAACTATTAGAAATCCCACCTGGTGCTTTTCCTGTGTTAATGATGCTTCTTAAATTGCATGTGGGTAAATGGTAATTTTGTCTCACACCATTAAAAACTAATGGAACCCTTGATGATAAGAAATGCCATAGCTAGCTTGTTGGAAAACGTTTAATTAATAAAGTAATAAAATTATTGTAAACTAGTGCAGTTTCAGGGAGAATTCAATGGGATATAAAACAGATAAAACATTCTAGAGAGTTTGTATAGGAAATAAACATTACTATATAAAATACCATATAAAGTTAAGGGGGTTTGTGTGACACAGAATTAAAATTAGCTATTACACTAATAAAAAAGAATTATTCTTTCAGGGAAAAAAATGCTAGAGAACCCAATTTATAAAAATCTATTTTTAATCATCCAAGAAAGTATCTCAATTATTTTTTAAAAAGGGGGAGAGTTGATTGTATTATTCCATAAACTGCAACTCAGAATTTAGATATTAGCATGTATATATAACCCAACCTTAAAATGATTAAACAATTGGTTACAGTGAAAACAATAAGTCATTTTCCTGTCTTTTTTTAATGGAGGTTAATTCTTTAGATTATCTCTCACACTTTTCCCTATATACTTTACATCTTTGTCAGACATCTTTGCTCAAGAGTCCCAAATGAAAAAGATTCCAAAATGTCTTTTGTCATTCGTTTGTGGGTAAAGCACAAATAATGAATATTCTAGTGTCAGCCCAGTTTTAACTTCTCTAATGTAGTGGTGATTCCTTTTTAATTCTCTTATCCTCCTTGGCATTATATTACTCAAAGACTAAAATTTGGGATCTTAAGGCAAGGAAAAAAGTCTCAATAAACAAAAGGATTTTGAAGCTTAAATTACCAGTTTCCCAGTGAGAGTGAAAGTTGACATTGGTGTTCTCTCTCCTATTGGTGCTTATAGGAATAATACTGATTTTTAAATATTTCCTAATTCAACTTTTCACATGCTCATTCAGGCAAGCTTGGATGCATGCATGCTTTAATTCAAAAATATTATTAAGCAACATCTCTGTTCTAGGTGCTGCCACAGGGGGACACAGCAGTAAACAAGACCGATCTCCCCCCCTCGTCCAATTTATAGCCTAGTCCTTTTTCCACTTTATTGTGAAATTAAACAAGTTTCTCCTTTTATTAGAGACCATCCCACAGTCTTTTTTTTTTTTTTTTTAATCATCCCATAGTTTTTTTGCAATTCCCTGTTTTCTGTTAGTAAGCTCTGGGATTTCTTAAAAATTTTTCACGTGATCTTTTATCCCTAGGTTTTTTTGGTTTTAATGAAAATTTACTCTACTTATAATCTTGAGGAAGGGGAAGGCTCTCTTAGCAAATCTCCAAATCCTAAGTTGTAAGAAAAAGTTTGACTTTAGCATAGGAAGAGCTTTTCATAATCAATAAACAAAGGGGAACACAACAGAAAATTCAGCAAAAAACTTTATCAAGTAATTTGTAAAAGAGAAAATTAAAAGAATGATAAACATAAGATAAACAGTACCTGTTAAAGATAGAAGGTATCTAAGTTAAAGTAGTTATGAGTTTTGATTTGTTCTTCCTGCTTCTTAGAGAAAGAAAAATCAAAAGTTGATTATAACAAGGTAGGTAACAGTATGTGGAGAAAAGTGCTTAGTGGAACTTGAGATGTTAATTTGGAAAATATTTACCCAAATTCAAAATATATGTAGCATTTGATGCAATAGTCCTACTTTAGAAATTTATTCAAATGAAGGAATGGAAAAAATAATAAATAAATATGTACCAGAATATTCATAGCAACACAGTTAGTTGAAAATTTAGGGGAAAAAGCTAAGAAGGAACTCAGTGAAGAAATCAGATATATATAAAATAACACAAAGGATAGTCACGTATGTATTTCATGGAAATACATTCGTGACATTGGTAATTTAAAAAGACATATTACAGAAACTATGCATAATGGCATTAAAAAAAAAATGCGTGTGCATCTGAAAGATAAGTCCAAACGTTAACCATTGTTTCAGTGATGGTATCGGGAAAGACACCATGGCACTTCTGATTTTTTATTTTAAACATTTTTCTTTTGTTTCTCTTTTGTTCGCAGTGAACATTTATGAAGTTTACAAACACAAAAGTAAGTATTTTCCACTTTAAAAAAATGTAAAAGCCATTCTACTCTCACAGATGCAAAGACTAAATAGAACCGTCCAGGTCAGTTCTCAGGATGCCAAAGCCAATTGGCGAATGGAAAAAAAGTGAGGTTTCTTTGGGTTTTTTAGTGACTTTCAAGTATTCATGTTTCATAATTTATGAAAACTTTCAAATTCCTAGGATCAAATATAATCCCAGGGAAAAGAAAGAAAATGCCTGACATTTATATCAACTTTATACACTTTTCTGTACCATGGGGAAAAGCATCCTTGTGAATTCAGAGCATTTTCATTTTAGAATTACATTAGCATTTGTATATGGTTAATCATGTGTCATAGAACATAAATGGAGGCCTAGGATTTTTTTTTAAGGCTTTATTTATTTATTTGAGAGAGAGAAAGAGACAGAGATAGCAAGAGAGAGCCTGAGTAGGGAGGTAAGGGAGAAGCAGGCTCCCCACTGAGCAGGGAGGCCTTTGGGGGGGCTCCATCCCAGGACCCTGGGGTCATGACCTGAGCTGAAGGCAGATGCTTAACTGACTGAGCCACCCAGATGCCCTGGATTTTTTTTTTTAAGATTTTATTTATTTATTTGACAGACAGAGATCACAAGCAGGCAGAGAGGCAGGCAGAGAGAGAGGAGGAAGCAGGCTCCCCGCTGAGCAGAGAGCCTGATGCGGGACTCGATCCCAGGACCCTGGAATCATGACCTGAGCCGAAGACAGAGACTTTAGCCACCCAGGCGCCCCTGCCCTGGATTTTTTAATCAAGGTCCCCAACAATACTAAAAAGATGCCACTAAATCACACTCATATTTGGGTATTTTTTAATATACTGTATTTAAGAAATTTTAGCTGGTCACTGTCATTAAATGAACACTGTTGTTCAATGGGACGCTGTCATTCAGAAACTTAAATGCTTCCCTGTGTATAAACCAGCTATTCCGGTTACCACGACGCACATCCCAGTACCGTTAGCTCTAGAAATCCAAAGTAGGAATCACTGAGAAGGAAGCATGACCCTCACAAGGCTTCCCCTCCAGGTTACACCAAATTGGTCATGGAGCTCAGGCGATTCGATCTTCTTCTAGTCTCTCTCCTCTTCTCTCCTACTCCTACACATAATCTCAGCTCGGGGCAGAATCTGTCACCTGGGTTTTTGGTCTCATGATCCCAGTCACACCTCCTTCTAATTCAGTGTTGGTATTCCTAAAAGACTGATGGTGTTACATGACTCTTTTGCTCAAAAACAATCTGCAAATTTCCAAAATTCTCCTAAAATCCAACCTCCTTAAGAGCAAGGCCTCCCCAGCCTTCCCACTCATCAAACTCTGCACATGCACCCTGAGCTCCAGACATAGGACATGCTGACTCCTCCCATCATGCTCCCACAATGCATCAGGCTTTCTACTGCTGGCTTATGCCTCTCAGCCTCTGCACATATTTTTCCTTCTGCTTGACAGTCTTCTTTTTCTTCTCTGTCACTCTCCCTCTCCTTACTCGTCCTCTAAGCTCATCCTTCTTCCTCATGCCACTGTCACCAGAAAACACTTGTTGAACGGGTACTCCACCTAGATGGATTCCAGAACAATCCGAGAGCCCAATGTTCACAGTGGAGCCATCTTGCCCTCGTCATATGATATTCTCATAATACACTGATTTTTCTGTCTCTCTTACAAAACTGAGACCACCCTCCAAAGCAGGATATACTGGCCTAGTTCTTGGGAACTAAGGAAATTTTTATAGTTTGACTAAATGAGTGAATTATTAAGGAATGTGCTATCCTGCACCCGGGAAACCTGCACATAGCCAAATATTTTCAATGATATTGCCGAATTGAAAACCATCACTTGCCTTTTGTACCCACTGACTAAACCAGCCTTCGGAGCTCTGGCTGACAAAGTCATAAAACCATCCAATGAGAAGCACATATACTCCTAGTGAGATGTGCAGGTCGGTTTGGCACCTGAAGACCATCGGGGTCCAGGTTAAACTCCAATTACACAGAGCAGTTTTGTTATCTCTCCTGATGTATGGCTCGAAGTCCACATGTTGTTTAAGATAATGGTGTTCCTAGTGACAGTCATACAAAACTATGTCCTCAAAATAGGTTACTAGACTGGAGGGAATCTCTTCCTATTGCAAAATGTCTGGATCTCTGTATGATTTGAATAGTAACAGCAGCTTCATGGTGTGATGAAGTTAGTCAACACAGGATATAGCTGTGGATTTGAAGGAAATGATAGCAGCAGACAGATGGACACACAAGCCTGGCCAAAAAAAAAAGCAAGACTAGAGGAGCTTCTTCACAGCAACCAAGAGGCAAAGGAAAAACTCAAAGGGCAGCTAGAATGGCGGCAAGGGGTCTGGACTAGGGGAAGGGAGTAGGTTGGCTCCAAGCTACAAAGTGGGCCTACCCTCCTCTAAACCGCCAGTTGCCAACATGTGTGTGTGTGTGTGTGTACGGATCAAGTAAGATAATCCTTCTAATAGCCTGTTCAACATTATAAGTTACAATACATAGGAAAATATCATCATTAAATTATAATACAATTGTCAAAGACATGATTGGAAAAGATGGCTGGTCACCCACAGATTTTCAGTTTACCCCTTCACCTGGAAACATGCCAAAGTCTTTCACCATCTCCAAAACCAACAAAATGTAAACTTAATTTTTTACCCACCTCTAGCTATTTTTAATTGCCTTCCTTCTCCTTCACTTTAGAACTAAGCTCCTCAAGTCAATAACGCAAAGTTATGTATCGGTTCCCATTGCACTGAGGCTTTGGACCCCGATACTCTGGCAGCCACCACTCAATGCCTTTTTGTCTCCCTCTTACGTTATTTCTCTGTGGCTTTTGACACTTGGTTACCCTCTGCTGCTTGACATTCTTTCCTTCGTCTTCCATTTTCTGCTGCTTTTCCTCCCATATCTTTGACCCTTTCTCCTCAGTCCCACTCACTAGCCCTCTTCTTCAGTTTGTCCCTTAGGATTAGTGTCCTACCCCAACCACACGTGCGCACACACACACACGCATGCACGCACACACACACACACACACACACAGCCACCTAGGAAAAGAGACCCTTTGTTTCACTTTCCCTACTGTTCTTGGGCAGATTATCTGAGGCGTTTGAACATAGTTAGAAGAGACTTATGAAAATTTGGGTATAGATTAATAATATGGAAAAAAAGATAAACTCCGAGACTGTCCAAGAAGTTTTCAGCAAGGGTATTGTTGGGGAAGGAAGGACAGGAAGGTGTTAAATTCCTATCTTCCATACAAAGAAATTAGTAGGTATATCCATCACTGAAACATAAGGACTCTGTAATGTAAGTTGTTTTAAATATGGAAATAAACACCAGGAAAAAAGAAGTCCACTAGAAGAGTCAGCGGTGCTTCTCAGAAGAGTGAGAACCACAGGAATCCAGAGGCGACTAGACAGACAACTGCTGCTTCTCACAATACCCATTCTAATACCATTTGCCTTTTTAAACGTTGTGCACATTCATATAAAAGGCGACAGGGATACTATTCAAAAGCCACCAGTTTCCTCATACGGAAAATCAACATTTTGATATAAACTTTGCCTAAATGGTAAAAAATAACTGGCACCCTTTGAAAACAGACCTCAAGAATGGAGCAATAGAGAAGGGAGGAAAATGCTCACATGGCAGTTGAAGGAGGAGACGAAGCGATAACTGCTGTTCGGGATGATCAAGAATTACCCACACACCCGCTTTGGTATTAAGCTCAAAGCCGTATCACGACAACCATCTCCCAGGTCTTCCTGGGCCTGCTGTGAGCAACTGCCATGCTTGCCAGTGGGAGTCTCCTAGGTAAAATTCCATCTGCCAATTCTTGTTTCTGAAGTTAAATCTGTTCTATTTGATTCTTAATTTAGATGTTAGAATAAGTAACATAGCCTTATCTTTTAGGTCACTTAGGATAGCTCCCTTGACTCTATACAACAAGTATCAAAAATTTCAAAAGAAATTACAAATAGAAATGCCCTATAATCCAGTAATTTCACTACTGAATATCTACCCAAAGAACATAAAACACTAATTTATGGACCCTATATTTATTGCAACATTATTTAAATAGTCAAGATTAAAAAAAACAGCTCAGGTGTCCATCAATAGATGAATGAATAAAGAAGATGTGATGTATATGGGTACACACACACACACACACACACACACACACACTGGAATATTACTCAGCCACAAAAAAAAAAAAAAAGAGTTCTTGCCATTTGTGACAAGTTCGATGGACCTATCATGCTAAGCAAAATAGACAAAGACAAATATCATATGATTTCACTTATATTTTAATATAAGAAAAACAAAACAAAGGAACAAAGTAGAAACAGACTCATTAATACAGACAGCTGGTGGTTGTCAGAATGGAGAGGGATGGGAAAAACGGGTAAATTACTATGTTGTACAACTGCAACTTTTGTAATATGGTAATATTGTGTGTCCACCATACTTCAATAAAATAAAGGACTGAACAATCATTATGAATTAAGAATCCACTAAAAAAATTCAAATACAAAATCCTTGACAGTATATCAAGGGTTTCATATTTATAGGACCTATATTTTCTGTATAAAATATATCATGAAAGAAGTGAACACAGCACCTTCCAGAGTCATATGTATCCCATGCTGTAGGATGTATAGTGGGAAGCCCCAGAGGGGCATCTCACAGAAGCCTTTGAAGCTTTACAAGTGTTATTGGGTTCTAGTCCCAAAAATTGTTCTGATACATCTTGTTTACAGGCACTCCTGATTAAAAAACATAAAAGAACTAGGTAGGTAGAGGAGGAGGGAGAAGGAAGGGAGATTCATTAGCAATCTCAAACTAAAAGGTACTCATAATCCATAAACTATTGACCCAATAGACAGAAATTTCCTTTTGTTTTAAATCAATTAACATTTATACATGAGCCATGAAAAAGCCATCATGCTTATAAGCCATTACGGCCTGTACCTATTGTATTGATTGGCATGCAGTCGGTTATTAATTAATGACATCATCACTCTCAAACCTCTTACAGGCTTTAGGGCCTTAAAGACACACGGCACCCTTTAGAGCCAAGTACTCCACACGTGGCGTCTTTTATAGCCTTGAGCAGAAACATCTGTTTTTGCAGATCCTCTGTCCTAACGCATTAGTCAGCCCATAATATTGCATGGTGTGTCCTCCAAAATAGCCCATCTCGTTTGATAGGTAAGCCCTAGAAATCAATGATTTACAAGAGTTTTAACGCTATTTGTATGCATGATAGTGTTCTATTAACTTATCAGCGCTTACTCAGGATGAAAAGTACAGTCATCTACAATGTCTAGAGGTCAATGCTCTGCTCCTGAAGTACCTACTGAAGCGAGGCCCAAAGCCGCATGAAAAGAAACTCTGTCAATGCTGTAATCTCAAAAGGGCTTCCCTTAATGCATTCAAACCAAACGACATATTTTATTAATTCCCTTTTCTCCTCTTTACCATCAGTCACAAGATGATCATCTCTTCAGAAAACAAAGACGTCTTTAAAACTCGGAGGATGAAAATTTTGTTTCAAATCTCCTCCTGGATTCAAGGAGAACTAGACCACGACCCCAGATCATACCAGGACACGGAGTCACTGCCGTTTAGTCTGGTAAGGGACAGCACACTCTCACGCAATGATAAAAGTCACAGTAAGTGCACCATAGGGTCATCGAGTAAAAGCTACCCGCCCCCCCCGGGAAGCTGAGATCTTCTCCAGAATGCTAACATCATCTTTCTGTCTAAATCAGACTAGCCTCTGAAGAGACAGACACACCACGAGATAACTGCTTATCATTCACCCCATCCCCCACGACTGCTCATCATGAATAAGCTAGTTTTTTGGTGTTCTCCATTAAACTGTTTAAATAATACAGAAATTTAATTAACATCTCTTCTTTTTTCAATTGTATTTTGTGGTTTAAAGAAGTTTCCCAATAGAGCGTCATTAAATAAGCACGAGGATGAGACCAAACCACCTGAATTAAAATCCTTCATTTTCCTACTGTCTTCTCCTCTGGGGTCTTCGCAAATTATTCATCGTCCTCATTCAGACTCATTGCAAAAAGAAGGTTGGACAAGTTTATGTTAATTAAGCCTGTTGAGGATGAAATACTGCACGGCCACGTTGACTGTGCGCTATCATCTCCCCGTCTAACGTTGTTACAGGCTCGCCGCTCAGGCTGGAGGACGGAAGGAAGCACCCTTGTAAGATGACATGATTATTATTACCGTCATCAGTATCGTTATTTTGCACAAAAGAGCTCGCTCTCATTAGGTTAGAGACGGTCCTGAAATCACGGCGACAATGTGAGAGGGTAGGGCAAGATATAGGTTAAATCAGGCCCCGGCATCTGAGGCTTTACAATAGAAATCAGGTGTATTTGCTTTTATTGGACGATTGTGGTGCGTGGAACAGTTTTTTGGGTGATTTTTTTTTAAAACCACAACCAAGATAAGCTTATTTCTTCCATAAAGGAAGACATCTTTTTTTTTTTTTTTTTTTTTAATAAAATTGGCAGTGAGGGTATGTGTAAGGCAAATTGTGACAGAGCCAATAATCTGTCATTCTTACCATCCAGAATGTTCACATGAAGATATAAACAGAAAAAGAAGCCACTTCATATATAAAGAAAAAGGAAGATGCTTCAAGATCTCAAAAGCCCGGATTCACACTCCTCATCCTCGCAGGGAGGAGCGAGGTGAGCAACAGAGGAGGTGCGAAGGGACAGAGAGGCAGGACGAACAGGGCGACATCCCCACGCACGATTTTATGGCACGGACAGTGAAGCGTGAACAAGAACCTCTGGTAGGTTTGCTAACACTGCTCTCATTGTCTTCATGACAGAAAATCATAACGTGCTACGTGGTTAGGACATGGGTACAAACAGGCTTTTTTTCCTTAGAAAGAATACCACCACCTCTAACCTCAGGGCCCTGAGATTATCCATGGATCATTAAAGGGTTCAGGGCAAGTTCTCCCCTTGGCCTCTCCTCTTTCTGTCCCTCGAATTCCCGGGGTTACATGAGTGTCTCTCCAGTTAAGGGAACATTTGTGGCACTTGAAAACTACCATTCACGTGCTCTGGGTACATCTCACTCTCTAAGATAATTATAGAAAGGTTGAGCAATTTAAGAAGAATACATTCGCTGACCAGAGAAAAAGAAAAACCCCATCTCTAAGTATGCATGCATTAGCTACGTGGCACAGATCATTTTCCTGGCACTTCTCCTAGATGTCAGAGCCAAACAGTCCGCTTCTATGCACCCAGGAACCTCTTCACTAACGATCTTCGTTTACCTTACAATAAAACACACAGCTAGACTGGAGCTGACCTAGGGAAAGCTCTATCAGGCCTCTCACTATTCTGAGATCACAAGGGAAAAGGGAGCGCCAAGGAACAAAATGTGTGTGAAGCATCCATTGTGTGTCAATGACTTTGTGTGTAAATGATTTTTCCCATCCATCCCTCACACAGCACCCCTGTTTGACAGATGAGGATCCTAGGGAAAACCACAGCTTACAAATACTCAAGGCTGAATTTGAACCCAGCTCCTGCTGATGCTGAAGCACACTTCCTCACCACACCAGCCACCCCCACCCCCAATCTCATCTTGGTTGAGTTACACCAGGAGCAGTTATCAAAGGATTTCTCACAGCACAGAGCTCAGTCCCCAGCTAAGGCATCGCAAGGCCAGGGCTCACGCGTCGAGTGTTGTTGGCCCTGTTAAGCCTGCTTTGCAGCATGGGTCAGGGCGCAGACAGGTGTTAGGGACCACGGCCTGCCGTGCGTCATCTAGCAGAGGACTTCCCAGCAGACAGTAGCTATTTACTACTTATCGTGTTTTCTTGAGAAATACAGAAAACCAAAGTCCCAGGGAAATGGGTCACCTGTACACCGCAGTTTCTCCCAGTGGTAAAGAGCTTTACTTGTTCACAAAGAACGTGACAGAGTGAAAAAAAAATAAATCAGCCGACATGAAATCGAAAGAAATTATTGATGCGTCTTCAAAAACCTCAAACCTATAATTTAAAAACAACAAAAATGGCAAAATTAAAATTGATAGCAGCATGAATTTTCATGTACACAAACACACCATATAGCCATGTGCGCTTTAAGGGAAATGTTCCCTGTCTTACGAGAGAGAGGCAACTTGTTATGATTTGTGCACACTTTCGTGAAATACCAAAGAGGGGAAAAAACCTCCTGTCACTTGTCAGCTAGTTCAGTCCCTGCTGCTGTAGAGGTACCCTAACATATGCACGTCCCCTTCTGAAAATGTATCAGAAGGGGCTTTGGTAAACTCCTGTACAAGCATATCGTATGTGCTAAAGCCAAAATGACTTCAATTCTATTCCCTGATGGATCTGCACATCAGATGCAAAACTGATTAGTGACAACTGACACAGAAGCAGTGAAAATGTTCACTGTTAGGACGAACACACGATTCACGCAGGAGTGCCATCAAGATGGCAAACTACATTTTTTATATGTACAGAAAGTATGTCCCACTTCCAGGAGAAGATTCTTGTCAAAGACCTTTGCCCAGTCAGACTAAGCCCTCAAACAGACTTGGAGTTACTTCTTCAGGAATGCTTAGCAACTGAAGGTGTTCATCATTGGAAGTATAAACATTCCACTCTTTTGCGAAAAATAATTCATTCACAAATACTTCTCAAGTGCCTACTCTGGGTAGTGTACGTACTTCATTAAAGCATAAGGGACACGTTGAAAATAAGCTGGTGGCTGGTGGCATGCAGGACTTAACATGTAAAGTGATCAGATCATGCAAAGGATTCATACATTGAACGGTTCTCAAGGATTTCAGAGGAGGGACCTCCAACGATGAGTGACTCACACCGAGAAAGGGATCAAGCATCAGAGGAAGAGACAATATCCGTCCTATACGCGAAAGACACATCGACGAAACACTGAATTCCTCAACTTGTTCATTTTAATCTGTCCTTCAGGAAACTTACCATGAGTATTTCACTAACGTGTGGAAAACTATATCATAGCATTGAGAACAATAAAGAATTCGAGCCAAGCGTGAAACTGACTTAGAAATACCGTCTTCTTTCGGAAAAAGCAAAACTATATTAGATGAGTGATTTCTACAAGTCTCACATTGGCAAAAATGGCATGTACCCTTGGCCTTAAATGTCATTTGATATTTTTTTTCCTTTTTTTTTTTTTTGCTTTTTTTCAGGAAGTTTTTCCTCTCCCTGGATGTGGACACGATTCATTTTGTGATGTCCCCCCGACACCTCTCAAGGTTTGTGGTACACGATGAGGAAAGTTGTGTGTAAGGTTTCTGAGAATCAAAACAAAACAATTCTAGATTAGACCTCACTCCCATATTTCTTATTCTGAATCATTCGTGAGGGGTGTTTAGCTTCTCTTCCCTAAAAGCTTACTCTTGACCCCTACCTACCCACCTCTCAAAAATCTGATATCCAGCTCGTTGGACAGAAGGCTTCCCTCCACTATTATCTCTGCTCCTTCAGATCACGGGGAAGAGGTCAATGAAAATCCCCTTCTAGCAGTTGCTTAAAACCAATGCCTTCTTGACCCCCATCCCAAGTGCTAGGACATCTGGCCGCCTCCTGGGAACATGTACTATTATTGGTAGGGTACAAGGCCCTTGCGGCCACATCTTGTCAGAGCAGTAGGAATAGGGTAGCAGAGCACAGAGAACAGACATACTTCTAAGTACAGCACTTGTGATCAACTGCGATCTCTTCTTACTTCCATACCCATTTGAAGACCCTTCTTGTTCCTGGCCCTTTTCCACCTCTCCCTTCAGGTAGCATTTGCACAGAAAGCTACTGTGGATGTGCCATCTCTGGGACGGTGGTGGGCCTGTCTTGCCTGAAAGAAGGTGCTCTGCCCTGCACGCTTTGCTGCCTGGTGCCCCTGCCCTCGGAGAGCTCTGCAACCCAAAGCTCCCATCCCCAAGCCAATACCATACTTTGACTTCTATGCAGAAGCCAGCCACTCCAGAATGCTATGTATTTAAAGTGTTCCATACCCAGAAGTGCAGATAGAGGAAGAGGCATTTCCTTTTATTATTATTATTATTTATTTAAATTCAGCTAGCCAACTGATAATGCATCATTAGTTTCAGGTATGGTGTTCAGTAAATTACCAGCCGCCTACAGCACCCAGTGCTCCTCCCGCACACCTTCTCCTTAATGCCCATCCCCCAATTACCCCACCCCCCCAATCCACCTCCCCTCCAGCAATGCAAACTCATCAGAGGGAGAGAAAAGCCATGGGAGACTCCTACCCAATGGAGGAAATCAATGGAAGGTCCATGAAGATGCATTTCTTCAACCAAACACCAAAACAAACCCCTGGAGAGAAGGAATCATCTCCTTCAAGTGAGAACCTAAAGGTTCTCACCCTACCTTCTAGGCCCTGAGAGTGTCCTTTTCTTGGGTTCTTTTTTACAAAAAGTTGCTTTTGCATTCTTCTTCCACAGAAGGAAAAATAAAATCATGTCGATTTTATACAAATAAAAAAAAAATTCTCTTAGGGCCATTTTTTTGTTGCTCTAGCCATTGGCACCAATGTCCTTCGTAGCCCTCTCCTAGCTCTCTTGCCTGATGCGTCTTTCACACGTCATTCTTCTCGGTCGTGTAACATATAATGAACATTTCCAGTCTCTGCCGACACTGTTTGCCAGGGATGGTTTACAGAAAACACAGCCAACCTATATGGAGTATAACATCCGAGGAATATTTCAAATTTTATGAGAAAAAAGCTGACAGGAGAGGTTTTGTTTTGTTTTGTTTTGTTTTTTCCTACTAAACAGGCCCACATGCCAGTTAACAGTTTACCAGGACGTTATCTCCTTCCATGAGTTGGCTGCCTTTTGCACCAGTTCCTGATGTTAGGCTGGGGCGGAGGAAGATTAAAAAAAAAAAAAAAAAAAAGTAAAATATAGAGGAATAATATTACAAACCAACCTGTTGATATTTTGAATGAGAAAGCTCCTTCTCCTGCACTAAGTTAAACCCCAACTATGATCTAATATTTGGGATGATACTGTAATGCACTACAGAAGGCCTGTAAGATTTAAATTCTGATCCTTTCACTTCTAATAATTTTTATGATCCAAAGGAGTTCTCTCTCTAACATAAAACCTATCCCTGACTACCTACTAGTTCCGAAAGCCATTAAATTCTTGCAGATTGAAGGTGGAAAAATAAATTGTGTGTATTTTAGACCCTGAATGATCTTCCTATAGCAATTTTAGAACAAACTATGAAGAATTCTGCAATTTTAATCTCGTCAGTAGCTTCCCATTACTAAACAAGCAGAACGCCACGGTACAAATGTAGACGTTACATGTCATCTTGATCTGCTGCTTTTTTCTTTCATTAAAGCTTTAATGCAGCAATTATGGCTACGTTGCCCTATAAAAAAAGGAAAAGGCAGTTTACTTTAAAAAGTGAAATTGCATAGCCTACTATTTAATTATACACAAATGTAAATGGCCTATTTTTCCATAACTGGTTATTACAGCACTGTTTTACTTTCTGAGTTTTGACAATCTCTAAAACCTACAAAGCTTCCTGCTATATAATTGTTTTGTTACATTATTGTTTTCATCTTATTTTTTCTTTTAATGTGAGTGCAGCGGGATAAATCTTGGTTTTAAGCCAGCCACTACTTCATCTACTTAAGCTTTTATAGATGAAGATTGCTGTAATTATCAGAATACCCACTTATTTCTGCAGTATTATCCTGGCAACCTGCTGGCATTTACAACCAATTAACAAGCTTTGCCATTAGTTGCATAAGAGGTATCGCAGAGTAAACCCATTGTGTGCTAATTTTCTATTTTAGATAATCAGTTTGGCCATCCAGAATGGAAAGAAGAAGAAAAGGAAAGGTTTGACACTCAGTGGTAGACACGTAAAAATTGCTGCGTGCCCCGGAGAGACAAAGGTATCCTGCAACTCAATGATTGCTTCGTTGCTGTCACTATTGGTTCTTAAGTATCTCCCTTTGTCTCTTTTGGAAGAGAAAAAAAGTGGGGATTCAGCAAAGTAATCATGTCCTGTCTCTCAGGCTCTCTGTCTTTTAAAGCTGACTAGCTTCTCTTGCTGCCCTGCCCATAATTTGACCAAATTGTACAAGTGTTAAACACCTTTAAAAAAAGACAGAAAGAAATTGAGCGTGAGTTCTTTGGGCTTTTTTTTTTTTTAAACAATTCCTTTCAACCTCTTTTCCCCTCTCCTCCCCGCCTTGCTATTAGAGTAAATTAATGCATGGGCTTCCTCCAACAGGGCTGCCTTAAAATTAGCCCGCAAGCTGGGCTTAGTTAAAATGGTGTGTTGCCGTTTTATTGCTCTGTTTAAACAGCCTCTGATATTAATACGTCCCGAAGTTTGGTCTAAAGCAAGACAAGAAGCTGCAGTTCTGTTTTGCTCTTAAAACTCAAGCTTCACTCCAAGACAGTAGATGGCATCGCGAGGCTGACAAGGTCAGCGTGGGGCACAGGAGACACCCTGGGCTTGCGTGCAGAACTAATCTGACCCCCTCAGTCTTGGGAGGTACTAATAATTATTTCATCTCCGTTCTCTCCACTTCCATCTGAAAAGTGCTCCTAATGAAAATACTGTGTCCTCTCTCCCAACCCCCCACCCCCACCCCAGATGATTCCTAGCTAAATGCAACTACAATCTCCATGAAGAAAAGCACACTGACATTTTGGGAGTACCAGGAATGACCAACACCCATGCTTGGCATTTGTAAAGCTCTTTGGTCCCAGAGCTTCTTAAATCCCCATGCCTAGCCCCATTTTAAAGTCAAAGCCTTCGGCACTTTCAGCGTGAGTTAGTAGGTTTCTCTATTTGTCCTCACACTGGTTTCAGACCTGACCAGCAGCCTCCTTACTTTGCTCCTTCTCAAGGGACTTAGGACAACGCAGTGTTAAGAAGGACCAGGAGCTGCTTTACCCAGGCTTAATTAACTGCCTTACACACACACACAAACACACACACACACACACACACACATCCATGAGGAGACACCATCCCATACACCACAATGAAACTTCTAATAATTTCCCTTTGTCCAAGAGTTTGGTCACCGATGCAGGTGACAAATGCGTCTAGAGGCCGAGTCATATTATCAAGGCATGACACCACTATAACAAACTTTTCTATCTCGTAACCAAATTCACGCATTATGATGAGTGAATAATCAAATTATTATTTGAGTCTCGTAACTCAAATTCAAACTCATTATGGCATGATATTTGAACATACCTTTCCAACAAATGAAGACATTATTATGCTTCTCACAAATAGGGCTTACTGAAATCAGGAGGAAACACTCTCTTCAAGATTTGTTATATTCTTTCTATTGGAAAATTCTTATGGAGAAAATCCTAGCTTTCCACTTTCAAAGCACTAGGACCTAAAGACTTGTGTTTTATGCACAGAACCACCTAATCTCTCTCTCTGTCTTTCTCTCTCACACTCACACACACACGCGCATGCACATATAAATTGAAATCTTGGAGAGGTAGAGAGGAGAAAAGGAAAAAATGCTGGCATTTCCTTTCTTGTTATGACTATTCGAGGTGACTATGTTGGTTAACCTAATAAAATAAATGTATATAGTTATTATGTTAGCTATTATTATTGTATTTGTTTCTAGTAAAGAAATTACAGCTTTCATAGTTCAGTGAGTTGAATTTTAACCTTGCTGGGTCTATTGGCGCTGTTGTAAAAGAAGAGAGAAAGACAACAACCTTAAAATGCTTTTTAGAGATGCTGGAATTAGTAGGTTTGACAGGTAAAAAAGAAGAGCCTTCCCTGAGTCTTGCTCCTTCAATAAGAAGGCCACAGCTATATATTTTTGCAACTGAGAGACATTTATTTATTTCATGTGCCCTATATATATGCCTACATCTCAGAAGTTCCAGAGCTATAAAAATAGTTTTCCCCAGGGACACCTGTGTGGCTCAGCCCATTAAGCGTCTGCCTTCTGCTCAGGTCATGATCCCGGGGTCCCGGGATGGAGCCTGGCATCAGGCTTCCTGCTTGGCAGGGAGCCTGCTTCTCTCTCTGCCTCTGTCTCTCTCTGCCTGCAGCTCTGCCAGCTTGTGCTCTGTCTCTGACAAATAAATAAATAAAATCATTTAGAAAATAGAGTTTTCCCCAATAAATATTTAATCGCAGTGTTGGTGAGAATCATCTCTCCAGGGCAAGCCTTTTTCCCACTTTACTCTAACTTTGTGATCTTAGCCACATTCTGTGTGTGCTCAGTCTTCTTTTTTTTTTTTTTTAAAGATTTTATTTATTTATTTGACAGACAGAGATCACAAGTAGGCAGAGAAGCAGGCAGAGAGAGAGAGGAGGAAGCAGGCTCCCCGCTGAGCAGAGAGTCCGATGCGGGACTTGAGCCAAGGACCCTGAGATCATGACCTGAGCCAAAGGCAGCGGCTTAACCCACTGAGCCACCCAGGCGCCTCTGTGCTCAGTCTTCTTATCTGTAAAATGTGAGAGTAACTACCTCATTGAGTTGTTGCAATAATAAAATACAACATAGCATGTAAAATGCTTAACACAATGAAGCACATAGTAATACAAATGTGACTTATTGTTATATAATTTTATCTGGTGTCCTAAGGATTATGCTAATAACTTTGGGACTACTAAAATTCATCAGGGCAGGAGTCCTTCCCACATAGAGTTTACATAACCAAGTAAAAAACACTGGGAGAAGCCAAAGAGGAAGAATTTAAGAGTAGGTCACCATGTCCTCCTAAAGGTATTACCTACAGTTTTGATTGTGTTTGTTACATAGGTAAACCTTAACCTAAAAAGATTGCAGCAGGGGTGCCTGGGTGGCTCAGTGGGTTAAAGCCTCTGCCTTTGGCTCAGGTCATGATCCCAGAGTCCTGGGATTGAGCCCTGCATTGGGCTGTCTGCTCCACAGGGAGCCTGCTTCCTCCCCTCTCTCTCTGCCTGCCTCTCTGCCTACTTGTGATCTCTGTCAAATAAATAAATAAAATCTTTAAAAAAAAAAAAAGATTGCAGCAAAGGGGAGCTAATCTCAGATATGACATACCAGTAAGCACAGGCATAATGTTTTACAATCATTTGTTAATTTTCAAAAAAAAAAAAAAGCCATTCCACCAGAGTAAATAAAATAAATAGTAGTATATGTCTATTACCAGTCAGTATTTGAAATCAGCTAGAGTTTATCTTACACAATTTTATTTTCAAAATTAGTGCCATTAGAGTTTCATTAGTGTCAATGAGACGTGCAGCCCTCAAAGGAAGGGGGTTTATTTTCATTGCCTGGAAGCCCCAGGACAGCAAAGACTATTTTGCTCATGTCTGTGTCTCCAGGACTCAGCCCATGTTTTACACAATCACTATTTACTGAGTGGATAAGTGAATGATCTTGTTTTCTGTTATGATATGTCTATCAACCATTGATCTTTAATGAAATAGTAAGTTAATAACTACTAAGCATCTAGTGGTGTGTTAAATTAGAGATCTAAAAATGCAAAGAAATTGATATGGAAGGATTTTGTTTCAAAACACTTTCCTAAACAGTTTCAGGATCTCTTTCAAGTCCATACAGTAAGGTTGCCAAGTTCAAAAACAGCATTACACTTTGCTGAAATCTACAACGGCATCCTCAGCCTGCAGTTGTTGTATAAACAGCAAACCGAACCTTTCCAGGTCATGAAAAATGCAAAACAATGACTTATCAAAACCCAAAAGTCTACTAAAGAATCCCAAATTTGCTTCTTCCAAGGAAAGCTTTACAAATTTGTGCAATGATAGGACCAGCCCTCCTTGATCTAATAATCCCTCATAAAAGTTAGAAAAGAAAAAGTAGCGTCTTCATCGCAGTTTAGAATGATTAAACAAAGGAGAATTTAAAACTGAATATGTGTCAGTTTCCAAAATAAGTTAACAGTTTTTAATTTTAGAACAGAACCAGAACGTATCTTACAACTTGAAAACCTCTGTGACACATTTCCTTTGCTGTCAAGAGGTGAAATCGACTTCACCTCGCTACAGGGTCCTCGAAGTTTTCAAATTGCAGACTTTAGATGTTGAGTGTTAAGTTTTGATTTTATTTCAGATGACTTTTCTCACGTGTTTTTTAATTGGCAGGAGCTCAGGAAACGTTTTTATATCACAGAATTTCCTTTTACATTAATGAAAATGAATCAAACCTTGGAGATCATTTTCTAGCCACTTGAAGTTCGTATTTTTCTGTATGATGTCAAATTAAGTAATAGCTGATCCAGCCGTGGGAAAGGTTTAGGATAAAATTACTGCTGGTTACATTAAAGGTACTTAAAATCTAGTCTCGCAAATGGATCTTGCAAGATACCTGTAGTTCTTGAAGAAAAAGCCAGTAAACATAATTGCAGCATATGTACGTTTCTAGCCCAATAATTGGAAGGGGAGGTGAACCATGAGAGACTATGGACCCTGAAAAACAATCTGAGGGTTTTGAAGGGGTGGGGGGTGGGAGGTTGGGGTACCAGGTGGTGGGTATTAGAGAGGGCACGGATTGCATGGAGCACTGGGTGTGGTGCAAAAACAATGAATACTGTTACGCTGAAAAGAAATAAATAAAAAAAAAATACATTTTAATTGTCATTGTTAAGTTAAAACGTATTTTCATGGGAATGTTAGACCACAAAAGGATGTAAAGTTGTCTGCACTTCTCTTGAGTTCTTCCTGTATTACAGTATAAAATCACAAGAAATTCTTAGTTCGGCTCAAATATCACTATTACAGATTTTGTCTATGATACAAAAAAGGCAAGCACGTTCTGTCATTATGACTAGATTTTTCAGTGTCTTCATAACATATCCCCCTAAGTTGTAGAATGCCATTTTTAACAAATTTAAAAATGCTCTAGAGGATATGAAAGTCTTTCTAAAATACCTATACATCCTTTTTCTCTAGAGTATAATAATTTCAAAAACATGTACCTAATCTTCCTTTTTGTTCTTTAAATTTATGGCTGAGAGCTTTTTGCATTGCAACCACACACACACACACACACACCTCTTTATCACTTTTTAACAACTTTCCTCAAAAGCATTTTAAAACAGTCACATATGTAAGACGATGTTTTCAAGATATTTGTGAAAGGAGCCTAGAGCAGAACCAAAAAATAAATAAAAGTGGAGAGACTCTGAGGAATATGCTTTACCATGTTACCACTTCTGAAAGGGAAGGGAATAAAGGTCAGGAAAAGCAGCTGCTCAGCACAACAATCTGGCAAGAAGAAGAAGTGTTGTTTACAATGACATACAAACCATCCACACAGACGAAGCGTTCCTGGGCTGGAGAAGGGTAACTCTCTGAAAGCCTTGCGGAATGTGGTGGCAGAGCAGTGGCAGAGAGGGTCTCTCTTCTTGATTCTCTGATACACTAACAGCAGCCCACGCTGTCCCGTGCCCTGGGACTCACTCCCTCCCATGCTGGGGAGGCGAACCGGCAGGCCAGATGCCAGACTCAAGGCCAGCACCAAGGCTACCTCCTCTGCTCTAGGTCATCATCTTTCTGACCTTGACCCACACCCCCAGCCCCAGTCCTGACTACAGACCCTCTTGTTACCACCTTCACTGGAGGCCAGAGGGCGGAGAAGGAATCACAAAGGAAAGCAGGGGAGATCTGAAACCCACTCCCATTTCTAGGGCAGCAGCCATGTCTGAGAGAGTTCTAGGGCTTGGGATCAATTCTAACTTTGCCACTTTCCAGCCCTATGACCTCACGTAAGTTACATAAACTCTCTGTGGGCTTCGGGACTTCGGTTTCACGCTTTGTAAAATGGAGATGAGGATAGCACAGACCACGTAAACTTGTTTTGAGAATTAAATGAGTGCTAAGGCTCCCTGTGATATGCTTGGCGCGATGCCCAGCACGTAATCGGTCCTCTGGAAGCATCAGCCATTATTATCATTATTGCAATATGAACAGCGTCGGTCCCCTGACCCCTGGCACCATCCCATCTCTCTTCCTGATGTTGACCCAAAGTACCAGAGACGGGCAAAATACATCTGTGACTGTGGGCACACAGGAACATTTAGATAGTTTGAGAGAGCACAGTATAACTTCTGGTATTGAACGCTGCTCGTCTGGGAACCCTTTGGTATTGCACAAGCAGGGATAAGAAGAGGACCCCCATGGCCAGGACGAGTGTGTCATGAGAAGAGGGTCCCCATGGCCAGGACGACTGTGTCATGAGAAGAGGGTCCCCATGGCCAGGACGAGTGTGTCACGCCGTAGACGTTCTAAGGCAGGCTGTCCAATGGGACCTGGAATCCCTTCTCTACCATGTAGGTGCTATGTAAATCTGTGACTTGGGCACCTTTCATAACCTTCCTAAGCAACAGCTCCTGGTCCTTAAAGTGGAAAAAATAATACCAATTACTTGCTTGCAGGGTCGTGGGGAATTAGAAAGTCATAGTTTGGATCTCACATCTAGAAAGCACCAATATGCGGTAATTTAATGATTAAGATTCAGGAAAGCATCTACCAACCATGGACCCAAGGGGCCCGGAGGAAGCCCCTAATAATGATCCCCCAAAGAAGTCCATGCTCCAATCCCTGGAATTTGTGAATGCTATATTTCACAGCCAAGGGGACTTTGCAGATGTAGAGAAGGTTAAAAATCTTAAAATAGAGAAATTATCTTAGATGACCTCAGTGAGCCTGATGTAATCACATGAGCCCTTAAAAGCAGGAAAGCTTTTCCAGCTGGAGGCAGAAGACCGGTGATGTAGAAGGGTAGAAATCAACAAGATTCCAAGCAGGAGACTGATTTGACTCACCGTTACTGGCTTGGGGAAGTAGGGGCCCACACACAGAGAAAGCCCTCTGGGAGCGAAGGGCCGCCCAGCCGACAGCCAGCAAGGAAGTGAGAGCCTGACTCCTAAAACTGTAAAGGACCAGATCAGCCAACACCTGAGTGAGCTGAGAAGCAGATTCTTCCCAGCCCCTCCAACAAGAGTCAGCTGGTCAAGATCTTGATTTCAGCCTCCTGAAACAAGGAGCGGAGAAACCAGCCAAATCCGCCCAGGCTCCTGGTCCTGAGAACCACGAGATAGCACATTTGTGTCATTTTTAAGTGCTAGGTTTGTGCTAATGTCATGGCACTGATCAAAAATATAAAACAGGAGTTATTAATGGGAATGGTGTTTACAAACCCCAGGTTGTGATGTGCTCGGTTGGAATGAGAGCTGCTGGAAGACAGAGATGTCACCAACTAATAGCTAAAGTTTTTGATCCTTTACTCGGTGGGGCACAATGCCAAGCATTTTACCCGTGTTACTGCCTGTTATCTTCACGAAGCTCATTACTTAGATGCTATTATCATTGCTATTTTATAAGTGAAGAGATAGAGAAACCAAAGCACAGGAAGACTTTTGACAATAAAGACGTGACAGTAATCGCACAGAGTGGAGCCGGGATTCAAACTCAGGCGGTGATTCCAGAGTACGTGCTACGAATCACAATATTATGCTCCCCTCTGCAGAGCTCAGGGCTTGACATACAATCTATACGGGTACCTTGCCAAGCAGTTGAACAAGTTAATAAAAGAAGACAAATGAAAAGTTGCTCTCTTCTGAATGAATCAGGGTTTTCATGATCTTTTCACAATTCTAAAATGTAAAGATTGAGCTGTCCAAGACCGTATTAGTCGGCGAAGCTATGCTATAGTATGGTAAGTAGCCCCACAGTCGGCTCAACACTACCAAGGCTCATTACTCAATTATGCGAAGTCTCCTCTGAGCTCAGGCAGCATTCCTACCTTCCATGCAGTTACTTGGAGAATCTCAGCTACTTTGATTTTGTGGCTCTGTCTTCACAACAGGAGATCCTAGGAACTGCTAAGGCAGAAGAATCCCTGGAGACCTCTAACCTACATTTCCAGACTTCGGCCTAGAGGTGACATCACTGACACAGTGCATCGGTCAGAACTAGTCACATGTCAGCCCCAACTGCAAAGAGCCCAAGATGTGCAGCTGTCCATGCACCAGGGAGGAGAGAAGAATCGGACACAGATGAGCACTAACTAGTAACATCCACGGAAATCACTAAATCCCAGTCTCTCCCGAAGAAACAGCTTGAGTTATTAAAAAATAAGAATAATTTTGGGGCGCCTGGGTAGGGCAGTTGGTTAAGCATCAGACTCTTGGTTTCTGCTCAGACCATGATCTTAGGGTGGTGAGTTCGAACCCTGCATGGGGCTCCGTGCTCAGTGTGGAGTCTGCTTGAGATTCCCTCTCCCTCTTCCTTTGCCCCTCCCATTCATGCTAGCATGCACACGTGCTCTCTCTCTCTCTCTCACATAAATAAATAAATCTTTAAAACTTAGGGGCGCCTGGGTGGCTCAGTGGATTAAGCCGCTGCCTTCGGCTCAGGTCATGATCCCAGGGTCCTGGGATCGAGCCCCATATCGGGCTCCCCCTGCTTTGCAGGGAGCCTGCTTCTCCCTCTCCCTCTGCCTCTCCCCCTGTTGTACTCTCTCTCTGTGTCAAATAAATAAATAAAATCTTAAAAAAAAAGAAAAGAAAGAAAGAAAGATGACTTTCAGAGCTTAGTGAAACTGAAGTTTCCTAGTGACTTTCCCTCTCAAATGCCTGCTTCCGTAGGGGTTCTATGTGGTCCCAAAACCACATCCAACAAGCAACCCAGGTGCTACTGTATCAACCAGTGCTGCTCCAAGTGGTTAAAATACCAAGTGTTTATTCTCAGTCTGCCATGAAATGAGGAACTCAGGTCAGACCAGAGATGGGTGACCAGGTTTGTTCATCAATAAAATCCTGCTACCAAAAATTTTTTAAAGTTAATCAAGCTTAGCAGTGCTTTTGGTGAAGACTATTTCCATTCCGGAGCAAGCTTCTTGTCTTGGGCAGACAACAGTGGACAGACCCGGACTCGATGCACATTCCACAGTCTGAGGAGTGATACTTGGAAAAACTCCAGCTCTAAGAATACTGAGATGAGAGTTAGGATTCCTATAAAATAACCTCCTCTCCCTCAGGGAAGTCACTATAAAGTCAGACCCTGGAGAATAGAGATACTGAGGATGTTGTTCATCCTTGTTTTAATTGTCGGTTACAATTATATCCTAAAGTGTAAAAATGCAGCTCCGGTTCTTCCTGGGTGTTCTGATATGGGCCCTATACACATAGGCTTAAATAATCTTTTCTGGCACTGAGCCCAATTCCCACGTTTATTCATTTATCAGTGTTTTAGGAATGACCATACTGTGCATGGTTATTTATTGAATAAAATAAGCTTCTAGGACAAGACACAAATATTGTTTCTACTTTCAATGGAATCAATTAAAATCAGAATGTTAATTAAATAGAGCAAAACTTCAACTATCCCTGGTTATGGAGGTAATGGGTCAACTCTAATCCAAACTACCAGACATCACAGAATATGTACATTTTGACTTTGTAATCATATTATCATATTTAAGCATTAAATTACACTCATGGTTGAGAGAAGCTAGTCTTAAAGGCAAGATTTGAATATATTATGCAATACTATAACATCAGAGTCTCAAAAAATGGATGAATTTGAGTTTCTTATTTTATCTTTTCATTGTGAAATGACAAATTTATTAAAGATAAAAGGGCAAAGTGCATGACTTACTCATCTTCATATCATTCAGAGTAACACAGACACAGTAGGGCTCAATGAATCAAATGAACTGAACGGTAGATTTAATCAAACATAATAATTGTCTGTTATGTGCTTAATAAAGGAAAATTTAGCTCTTTGTTTTAGTCCAACCAATAACTGTTTATCAAATACCAACTATATACCAATTACTGAGATAGATGCAAAATCAACTAGGACCAAGCGCTTGCATTCCAATCTACGAGACTGACCAACTAAATAAGAAGTTACTTTATCATATGACAGTGTCAGAAGAGTGATGACAAAGGAGTCACCAGTATTTCCACAGTTACTTGGAACCAAGTAGTACTGAAGCACTTTTCCTGTATTAACTTGCTATTCCTCCGAAGCGCAAATGTACTCTTTTGGTCTGGATTCTTGGATGCAAGCAACAGAAACCAAGTCTAGCTACTTTAGGGGGGGAAAAAAAAAGAAAGTCTATGGGAAGATATCGTGGACCTCATGAAATAACAGGAAACGGGAAGATTGACTATAGGGCAGGATCCAAGAATCCACCAAAGGACCAAGAAAAAGGAAGCAGAAATCACAGCACCCAGCTCATGGCTGGAATTGCTGGTCAGAAAACATCACCACTACAGCAGCCCTGTCTGCCTCTGCTGCTGGTATGAAAGTCTCTAATCATGCCCCAGACCTTGTCATTTCCTCAAGACTTGATGTTCCCAAAGTGGGTGTCTAATTAGCCAAAATTGATAGTCATTCACCCCCTGGCAGAAGTAGGAAGGAATAAAGACAGAATCCGATCCCTTGGATGAAAATTCAACTTCACCCCAGGACTACTTGCTATAGTACCCAAAAGGAGGAGAAAGTGCTTAAAGAAATAGTAGAGATTTGGGACAGCTAAAAATTGACAAATGTTAGAGTCAATGTAGATAAGACAAGGGCTATATTGAGTGTAAGGAGAGAATGCACAAACAAAGATGTTTTGAAAAACATTAAGGTTAAGGATTTTCCAAATTCTAATCTGTGTTTAAGAATTTGAATTCAACCGCTATTTGAGGATACACCTGAGTTATTTCTTTCCACAGCCTGAACCACCCAAACTTTCAGAAACTCCCTACTGCTCTAGAAAGAATAAAGCCAGTTAAGTTACACTGAAGGAAATTTATCTGTTCATTTAACGAAAATTCATCCAGAGTCATTTTTGAGTTGGACATCTGTCACATACAGAGTGGCATACACCAAGGCAGACTTCTTGGGCCTTTTAGGCTCAAGAGTTTTGGTTTTGGTTTTCAGGTCCAAGAGTTTAAAAGCGAATTTAACCATAACACAACTTACATCCTATATTCCTTTTCATAGTCATAATGCCTTGCATTAAAATACATTTTTTAACTCAAGATATTTCACTGTCCCTAATCCTCACAGGCCTCTAGAACCTAAACAGAAAGTATCATTTATTTCACTCCAGATAATTAAGTCACTTGTCTGAAATCACACCAGCTATTTAGAAAGGGAATTACCAGACCATTCATGCTTATCTTTAAAAGTTAAAGTATTTTTCAAAGTCTAACTCTCATTCCAATATTCCTCTCACTTTAATAGAGAGCTAGATGAAAATAATGGGTAACCTAGGTTCCAGGATTTCCTCCTTCAAATTTTATAGTATCTGAAAATATTGGATGACAAAGTGCACAGTGACAGTGAGTCAAGCCCGGAAGTGTTTATACAACTAATTTTCTCAGTGGTAACAGCAAGGCCTAGGGGGAAGGAGAGACTAAACCACACCTATAAATGGCAGATGAATCAGGCTGTGGCTCCAGAGTCTTTGTTTTGTTACCTTCACGTAGGATATGGACCACCACAACAGAAATCATTAGTGGGCACTAACCTCTAGTTATGGGAACAAACTGGTTATGTTACCATCATTTATTTCACACAGAGAAGTCTGCCTTGAGTGGGGAAAAAACACCTTTTGTGTTAACGATCATCTTTCACAACTAAGGACCACAAGACTCTAGTGAAGGTTAAATGAGATAATATATATGAAAATGCTTTCATAAACAGTAAGAGTATCCAGACGTCTGGTAGACCAGGAGTAGTACAATACAATATGTGAAGGGAGACGTTCACACACTTTTTAATAAGTAGCAAAGAAAGCCAGTGGCTAAATAAAGATTGAAAATAGCCACTGTTAGGAAAAATGCTCAGTTTTGTTAGCCTTTTTCCATAGTGAAATGAATGCCCTCCACTTCTGCAATGCTACTCCTGACACTAGGATATTTTTGCAAACCAACACCGGAGACATCCACAGGAAGAGCATTGGTTCATTTGTTGAAGACATTGAGCTCTACCTTGTATCACTTTCTTATTCCTGAGTTCACCTCTTTCAGACCTGTCCCCCAGCCCTATAGGGTAGCTGTTGTCTAACACTCTCATTTCCCTCCCCCCGACACACAAACTCTTAATAGGACAGCAAATCCCAAACTGATCACTAATTTTCCTTCCCAGTGAAGTACGAAACACTGAAAATGGTAAGGACTGCACCTCCCCCAAGAAAATGAACGCACACCTCCCTGAAATCGTTGCAACTGGTATGACCAAGGCATGAAGTAACAATGGCAGAACTTCAGGCATCAGACAAGTGAGGAAGAAAAAGATTGTGTGACATTGAAGGTCTCATGAAAACCCTGAAACCAAACTCCTCTGGTGATCAGCTGGTTGAAATAAATTGAGGCTGCGTGAAAGTGAATTCGAAGGACAACTGGTGATGGTCAAAATCCAATTAGTGATGACCGTCTGGCCCGCAACAATCAGAAGCCAGCATGACACACCGGGGTGCTCAGAGAGGTAAGATTTCTTTGCTCTCTGAAACCACTCACCCGGCAGCCAGTTTGATGTTAATTTGAGCTACTGAAGTTGGTATTTCTGCCATGGGGGCACTGGGAACCCAGTGGCAGCTGACGCCTGGTTTCCTTTCACTGGTCTCATGCTCTCTCAGAAGATACATCACTGAGTGTAAAATGGTCAAAGGCGAAAGAAAGGTATGTACCAGAGCCTTGAAGGCTACCCCAAGTTTCTTTCAGAGTCCTGACATCCTTGAGATTCAGGAACAAAAGACCATACTCATCTGTACTACTGAATTACTTGAAAAATATCTGGCAGAAAATACAAGTAAAATTTTATCCATTCAACAAACATAAATGAGCCACTTACTATGTGTCACCTACACTGTTCTAGGTAGGCATTTTATTTAAAAGGAGATGTGAACCAGGAAACAAAATTAATTAATTTGAGTGGAAAATGTCCAAGGTACTTTTTAATGGGATATGTGGGTAAAAATTGGGAGATATTCTGAAATAAATCAAAAAGATTGTAAGTGCTCTAAAATATCCTTCCAGGTTTCTTCCTTTCCTTGTGTTCGAACTGCTTTTCATCTCTGTGAGTGGTAGAAAATTAACAATAATGAAAATTCCTCGGGTCCTTAGAAATAGAAATATTAGGACCTCTAGAACGCAGCTGACTACTGCCCTGCACATACTGATCAGTTTCACATGTCTGTCCACTTCTGTCAACATTCTTCATCTGCCTATCTGTATGTGAATACAAATCTGAATTTTCCTTTGAGCAGGTTATAACACCTTACTGCTTCTCTCATTAATTAAAGAATAAATAAAACCTTTAAGCACGTGTTCATTTTGTGTTTATATGAAAATCACAATGATATATATATATATATATATATATATATATATATATATCCCTTAAGTGGTTTTTAATAAATGCCCATTCTGGGACCACCTTCCTCAAAAGAACATGTTTGGAAAGAAACAGTAAATTAATTCTAAAGCTCTTCAAATGCGACGCCTTCAGTGCAGGGAAACGGTATCTTCTCGATACAATTATGATATTTAAGGCGCATTCAATAAGGCCTCCCTGTGCCCTCGCATCACTGATCCCAGAGAAAGGAATAGAGCTGAGCTGTGGGTTAAAAAAAGAAAACGAAAAAGAAAGAAAGGAAAAGAAGAGAATCTAAGATCCCCTCTGATTTTTTGCTTTAAAGAAGTAATAAACTGCATTGTTGTAACTCAGTGTAAGTGGCTTCGAGTAAGGCAATAGAGATGCGTGCCAGAAGCTACTCATATCGTTCTTTAAAATGGAAATTTACCGTCTGCTGCATCACATGGACAAAATACAGAACTATTTTTCACAGCTTGTTCACTGAACAGATTATTGTAGAAAAAAAAACTTTTACATTTTCCGCAGATTCCCAAATCTCAGTCAAAAAACTCTTGGCAATTTTTAGCAGTGAAACAGATTTCACTTTCAGATTGAGATACTCCATTTAGCAGTAGTCAGATGATCTTCCAAATAAATATAGACTCGTTTCACTCTTGATTTTATTTAAAAAAAAAAAAAATGTTTTCATGAGGTGTCTTGGAGGAAACTTGCACTTATTTGGTTTTCCCAAGCTCAAGCAAAGAAAAACTCGAAGGTCTTAAAATCAGAGTTAAATAAAAAAAGGAATGTTAAACTAAAAATGTTATTACAAATAATGCATGTTCATCACACTACCAATAAATAAATAACCCTATAAAATTTTAGAATTAGTTGCAGAGATGCTCCAGTCTTTCCTGCCCTAAATCTCAGCTCCCCAAAATATTACTAAACAGAAGTGCATGTGTTCGGTACAATATAACAGACAGCAATATGTTGAGTTACTTCACACAAAGAGGTCTCTGGGCCACTTTTCTTTTCCTACATTAGTTTTATCACTTAGGTACAAGGCAACTGCATTTAGGATTTTATTTCCAGGACCGTGTTTTCCTTGCCTCCCAGTGTTTCATGCCACAGAAAATAATGGGAAGTATGAAATTTAATAAAAAGTTAAAATCATGAGGAAATACCAAGATAATTTTAGTATTATTTTAATAATACTATACATAATTCTATACCCAAAACCCCGGTCTACAGACTCTACTGCCTCCTCTCCAAAGTCCTACACTAAATTTTCCCCATGCTTTTTCCTTCTATGAAAGGAAATTATATGAGAAATAGTACTAACACCAGCAATAGTGATTATGCCCTGCTTTTGTATTTGTAAAATCATATATGAATACCCTAGAATGCCCCTTAAATTTCACAAAGTTTGTTGCTATTTTTAACAAGATTGTATGGATTTGTTCAAAGATCATCTCAGTGACATTAAAGATCATCTCAATCAGAAGCAAAGCAACTTTAATTTAAAGCAACAGCTTTACCAAGTAAAGAAACCAGGAAAGAGTTTATACTATTATTCTTCCAATGACAAATTTACCAGTTGAAAAGGATTCACAGTATCTAATTCCAAAAGCCACATTTCTATGGTTAATTTGACATATGAGAATAGGTCAGTTTTTGAATCTGCTATGAATCATTAAAAAATTTCAAAAAAAAACCACTAATTTTTCACATCCTAATTATCATTATATAAACATTTGGATACTGTGAAAGAACAAAAGCATTCTTTTCATACAGATTCCTTAACAAAAAAAAAAAAAAAACTAAACTAATATAAAGTGTCAGAAATGGAATAAAGTTACTATGTCATGAGGCTAAAGTATTAAATTTTATAAAATTTCCTATGATAAAAACTAACCCGGTTCCAAGGGACCACTGTGTGAGACAAGGTTACTGTGCTTCTGGATTTAAGTGTTGGCTTAGTTTTGGGTCAATAATCAAGGAGTAGGGATGGTAGAGCAAAGAGATAAATATAAAAGCTTCATGTTGAGACATTTTTCAATCCGAAAAAAAAAAAATATTTGAATTATATCTAAAAACTTCTTGAAATTGTAACTTAAACACGTGAGACATTTAGATCTCATTTGCAAAACTGTTAACACCCCCAAATAATATTTTTTTCTTCCCTTTCATAAGGTTAATCCAGCTGCTATGCCTGCGTTTAAAAGACTTACTGGAATAGTATATGTTATGAATCTCAAACTGATGAAAGTTTAGACAACTAAGGAGAATAACCTGGAAAAGTGAGGAAAATTGAACACCAACCTCCCAGATGCGTACAGCCAATCAGCAGACCTTTCACACGTGGTCAGTAATGAGCCCGTGACTTTGGGATTGAGAAGGGACTAGAGAAGCTGCAGGGAAAGAGAGAGGGAGACAGAGGCGCTGCTCCTAATTTTTTCTAAGCATCATGAAGTTCAAGCAAACCCAAAAAATCACATAAGCATTATACTTTGAAATATTCCTACATGACTCAGAAATTAATTCTGAATTCTGATCTTTTCTTATATTAAAGACAAGACAACAGGCCCAAAGTGGAGTCCCTTATGCTAAGCCTCACGTCATTGCACAGTTTCGGATGTTCCAGAAATGTACATTTATCCAGTCAATCAGGAATCGCCTGACCAGCATTACTTAAGTCATGTGCCTGATAAACCCCTTGCCATCCTCTGTAAAGAAAGGCACCTTGCAATAACCCATTAGCCTTTTTTGTCTCGTACAATTCCCTTGTTTCGGCTGCCTTCTGCGCATAGAACCTCTTGCCTCGTAAAGCTCTTCATGGGTCCTTTCTATCTGCCAGATTGGTTGCTGCCCCATTCATGAATTGCTGAATTAAGTCAATAAGACCTTTAAAATTTACTCAGTTGAATTTCATTTTTTTGCACTTATAAAAACTATCTGTGATTCTAATGTATCAAGAGAAATACTAATCTAAATAATAGTACTAATACTATAACAGCATCTCCTATTCCTAAAAATAAAGGATTCTTCCTGGGTCCTACATTTCCTTTTCGAGTTAGCATTCTGGTAGGAATGTATGTTGGTGCTGGCTACCAGCCTATGCTGCTGAAGCCCACTGCACAGGCTAGGAACCCAGACCTGTGCACAGTTCAAGACCATCTTGCTTAATGGTTAGGTCCCCTCCCTCCCTGATTGGGCTTTGGGCTATCACCCATACAAGGCCTCTATCAGACACCTGAATCAAGCCCTTCATTAGCGCATCTTCAGTGGAGTCAGTGATTGCTGGACACTGAGAACTTTAATCCAAGCTCACAGCCCTTGTAAGAGATCCTCCCCTGTGGAAAAGGGTTAAGCCGATTCTATCACAGCTAGATTTTAGCTAAAAGAATCCACCGTAATGCTTGGTTGACAACTGATGTTTTCTGGCAAATGAAAATAATAACACAAGCTGGTGGTGAGGGTCTGGTCAGATCTAGCTGCCTGTCAGGCGCTGGTAGCCAATGATGCAACACCACAGGTCTTAGAGTCTAAAGTGCTGGGTATAGAAGGCAATTGGGGTTTTCCCAGGCAGCTGGTGCCTCCGCAGTAGGATCCGTTTAGTGGCTGTGGCTGGTTTTTTCCTTTTACGTTAAAGAGGACTAAAGGCAAAGAGGGTTAAGGTTACTGCTAAGAAGAGTTAAGGTAGTGAATTATTCATCAAGCAATTTCTATCACCCGGCCCTTGGCTGGGCTCACCTTTTACTTTCCTCCCCACTGAACTTCCTCCTTACATTCTCACTAAGCCAATCCATCTACCTGACATTTTGCTGACCTCACAGGTGGTGTGCTCACTCATTCGAACTCATTTTGAGCCATTTACATTTTTTAATGAAAAAAAAAATTGTTTTTTAAACTCAGTGCCTCACCATTGTAATAATGTGCATCTATATTTTTAGTGGATACAAAATATGGTAATCAAGAGATAAAACTCCCTTGATCCTACACAGGACACCTATGGTAAATCTCCCATGCAAAGATAGATAGTCAGCACTTCCCACTTTCTCTCTTTTCTTCTTGTGCTTTGGCTCTCTTTTGGTAGTGGGGAGGGGGAAATATTTTACCTACTTTAGAACCTCTGTTGTTCAGTGAGAGATGGCTTCTTAGCATTTATCTGTTTCTGGAGTAATACCTATACATTTCCGCCCACTTCCTTCCTCCCACTGCTCCCAGCAGTCATTTTACTATTCATTTTACTCTACATTCTTTGCATGACCTGTAATTGACTCTTTTGTTTGTGCATGCCAAAATACATTTTCTAACTCATTTTCCAAAACTGAGCATATAACATCGGAAGGTAGCATAGTATCAATCACCTGAAAAATACGAACAGCACCTTTTAAATAAAAAGAAAAATCAAATGGTATTTTCATTACAATTTCAAAAGTCATAAAATTATAAAGCTTGTCCAGACCCAAGAAATCACCTAACCAACCCCAAATCCTCATTTGATATCTGAGGAAACTAAGACAAAGAGAGCTTATTCAGACCTAGAACCAACTCATGGGACTCCGAAAATATGTTCCACTGCTCTATGAAACCAATGGTTCATTTTCACCTGTAACTTCAATTTTACTCTCTCAATAAATTAAGAAGTAAATATTTACCACACTGCATCTGTACTGACTATACTTTGTAAGGACTTCCTTATGAAATTCCTGACACCATAAAAAAAAGCATCCGAAATTATTATGCATTTGTTTTACTGCCCAACTGTTCTTGAGGACAATACGATGTGTTGTCACCCACTGGTAAGGTTATTTTTAGTCACTGACTATGACCCACACATTAGCCTCTTCTGGATTGATAATTTACAAGAATTTGGGTGTAAATGTGTATTTATTTTGCTATTTAGATTGTCATGGTTTCTTCTGCTCCAAAGACTTCTTTTTACATGAGTTTCTATCCCAGAAATGAATGTTGTGATTACCTTTCACCACTGACCCATCTGACTCACTCTCAATTCTTCTCCAGTGTGAAGCAGCCTCATTTTTTTTGAGCTATAAGTTTTGGTTAATTCACAGCCTCTGAGGAATCTGTTGAACGTCTGAGTGCCATTCCTTATTGGACCTTGCTCACAAGCAAGGGTAGATTGTAAAAGAAATATTTTACTAAGTAAATTAAAAAATATAACACATCCATCTGAAACTCTTGCGGAAAAAAATAAAGCTAAATGTCAGTGGTGTTGCCACATAAAGTTTATAGTAACATGAGCCTCTGACTTCTCAGGCAACCTGGGATTTTGGCAGAAACACACTCGGAAGGGGGGTCTTGGGTCATTACCCTCAGATCAACTCTATCAAAATTAGCAGAGATAAAAGCACTGAATGTCTTGACAGCCCTGATTTTTATTAAAAGCTTCCCTTACCTCCCTGGCTGGATGTACTATTCTCAACAGATTCTGGTGGTACCCATGGTTCAGATTCTATAACCTGGCCCTTTCAATTAACCTGTGTAGTGAAACCATGTCTTGGCCGTGGAGACGTAATTTGTGTTGGCACCACCAGTGACGAAAGGAAGATTAATAACTCAGCTTTAGAAAGAATATTCTTTTTTACCAGATTTAACTCCTTTGTATGTAATTTGCTCTTAATTCCACTTAAAGAGTCAAAGAAAATCTCAATGCATACACACACAAAAATTATGAGCATAAGAAATTTGAACAGTGAGTAATTATCCATTGACCATTAAATGTTTCTTTCTGTAATCAGCCAGACTCAGAGCCCTCACCCACAGATTACACTCTGGCCACAAGAGAAGGCTCAACAGTGTGATAGAACATATTAAATGAAATCTCTGTCTCGAATAAACAAAACATTCCCTCTCCTCCCTTCCATGTTTGAGAAGTCTAGTTTATTAAATCAGGAATATTTCTCATTTAGAGAAACACTGAATATTTACACAGTGCACTACAATTTAACAATTTGGGTTAAAAAATATGTGTTCCATCTGTATTTGCCAGTAAATCCCGAGCTTCGATCTTATTATCTTTTCAAAAGCTAAGGCTCTGCTCTTTATTTTTTTGCTCTCCTTTTCCTTAACTCTTACTAAGGTAAACTTTTCCTTTTAAAATACCTTTTCTGTCATCTACTACCCAGGCTGCAGTTGAAAAATCCATGAATTTACAATGGTAAAGAATTCCATTTACCGAAGAGCAAGAAACAAGTCATCTTAAATACCTTGGGCTTTTTATAATTATACAGCACGTTTTTTTTTTTTTTTTTTTTTAGAAAAGAAGAAAATAATATAGTATCTTCACATTCATATTATGCCATGCGACAAAAGTAATTCGTAACTTTCCCTCCTATTCAACCAAGTTTTCTATTAGAACTTCTTCCTGGCTATTTAAACATGCTTAAACTAATGGTTTTCTATAATTTGTCTTTTTTCTTTGGAAACATACCGTGCCATTGTCAGTTTTTAAAAAGAAGCAATTTTCTGACTTTTGAGATTGAGCAGGTCAAGAAAAAATTACTACTGTTGAAAACCTGTAATTAAATAGGAAAATGCAGCTGCATTTATGAGAAACTAAAATTAAGTTTATTCTATTAATTCTTGATTCTGAAATGCTGTTTGAATTTTTGGTTATGGATACATTTAGAGCCATGTCTTATCTATCTGCTATCTTTGCTGATTACTTTTAATAAGTAACATGTAGGAATATAATAGTCTTATTCTTACCGAGAGATAATTCCGATCACTTTCTCTTTTTTCCTTAAAATATCATTTTCGGCAGTACTTTTAAATGAACTAATGAAATATTCTTTACTAATTTGCATTTATTTTTATTACAATTATTCTGAATAAATATGTTGCCCAAACGTTAAAACTGTATATTCAAGAAATACACGTTAAACACTAAATCTTTATGACTCTAGAAAAAGGCTAGCATTTAGGAAATAAAATAATCTAAGCTTCATTTTCTGATTTATTTTCATTTTCATTAATTTTTCTAAATGTGATGTATACTATCTTATCACAATAGACAATACTCATGAAGGAGGGTTTACTAAGAAATCAAACTGATTGGTGAATTTATAAGATTACCAGACCTATTTCCTGATTACAGCTCCTGTATGAACAATTCATCAAAGTAGGTTATATTTAAAGAGTTAAATATTTTGTATAAACACAAGTCTAATAAACAAATACAACCATTTAGGACAATTTAAAAAGTCATAATATTTGTCACTGCTTAATTTTAATGGTGCATTTAACAAATCAAGATAAACACCCTTTAACCTCCCCTACAAAACTCTTGGATTGAAATCTGAATAACATTTACATAAAATTAGGTAAAATGTGAAAGCTTTATTAAAGCAAGTGGATGATACTACAAAATTATTTATATACTGAAATGGTAGTAATCTGTATTTGAAAGCTGAAGCTGGATGTCAGAATATACATAAATTTTGCTATATCCTTCATCATATTTTATAAGGATATTTTAAGTGGCACAGTAATATAAAAAATAGTACTTACAAAACTGTAAATATACCTAAAAGCTTAAGCTTTGAAACTTATTTCTACTTTGGGGAAAAAAACTTTTTTTCTGGGAAAGAATGTTCTGGTTTTGCTTTTGCCTTTGTTTAGATTTGTTTTAAACATATCTTCAGCCAACGTGTGGATTTCTTCACTGTGGCTCCAGACCTATGTGATACTTTAAAACTGCGGTACAGTGGCTGGGAGACAGATAAACACACACACAAAATATACTTTTCAATAACAACAGATTTATGGAAAGAAAAGTAGTAGGAAGTAGTAAAAGTACGTGGTGTGAGGGGAAAAATACTACAATAAAACAAGGGCTTTAAGGACCATATTCCTCTTTCACATTCCCGTTCAATCCTGTTACCTGTTTTGTTTGGTCATTTCTGTTCATGTGTTAATGTGCTAAGACTCTTGGAATTCTATTTTCCAGATGCTTATATTCCACAGAGGAAAGGAAAACTGATCCATGAAGTTGCTATTTGCATAAAATGCAGAAGCATCTGTCACAGGCTCCTTCCTGGTTGAGTCTGGCATCTAGGGATCGTGCAGCTGGTCTGCCTCAAGATTAGGTCCCCGTGAAGGCAAAGAAAGTCCCCAGTGAGGACAGCATCGAGGGGCAGGGCAAGAACTCGCTCAGTTCACAATCGGCATATTGACAATTTTATATTTGATCGGATGATGACATAACTGGCCTTGTCACAGACATACACACACTCACCACACAAACTAGCTCAGGTTCAGCCTGAGAACCATTGTAATTGACAACACTTCCCTGTAAATATGTTTCTTGTCAAGGTCATGATGAATTAATCATCACCATACTGCATTTTAGTAGGTAGCACAGAGGGAGGAAATTTTAAGGCAAGATTAGGGTTATTCACAAGGTTTTATTTTAGTGGGGATTTTTGCTTTGTTTAGTTTTGTTTTGTCTTGTTCTCTCTTACATCTAATTAAGATCCTAGGAGTGTGGATATCTTTGTGCCCACTTCACATGCGCACAGAAAATGCTTCTGTTGCTGAAGTAAATCGGAAAAATCAGGATGGCTCAAATAAACTTTAAAGAGGTATATTTCAGTTTCATTCTTTTCCACACTTATTCCTCCCTGGCGCTCAAACCGACAATTCTAAGTGTCAAGGCCGGTGACCAGAAATATCCGTAAATGTCTATAAATGTCTGTTACTGGGTCACTGCAGAAAACGAGATACGGTTTCCCACACGGATGAAGATGATAAACCAATCCAAAGCCAAAATTATTTGCAGTATTTTCTAAAGTACATTTTAAATCTATCTCGGTGTCTGGTGTAGTAATGCTACTTAGAAGTAGTTTTTATTATTAGCCTCCTTTAATTTTCCCATGCCAATACATTCACTATTCCTTGTTGCCTGCAGATAGAGTTAAAACAATCTGACAAGGTCTTTGTGAGTAAATGGCACAGAGAAGCAGGCATAGTAACCAGTTAACAAATTCAGACTTTGTAATAATAACAGTTCTTTATAACAAACTGGCATAATTGGACTAAAACTTTCTCTGATGCAAGTTCATCAGTAAGCAGTAATCAGATAGGAGGCTTCTTTGAAACTTTTCTGATTCATAAATAATATAGTAGTTTACAAAGAGGAAGTTTGTGGGAAGCAGCAGTAAACAGTCTCGCAATCCATCTGTTATTATGGAATCCAGAAGAGCTGAATCAGGATCCACGTTGTTTATGATAGAAAAGATGCTTGGGAAATGTTGCTGAAATAATTATTAACCAAAAATGTCATGTTTTTACTTTTTAGAAGTCTAAGTCATATGGATTGCAATGAAGTGTACCCACCTGTGTGAATAAATGTAGGAAGTTTACCTGAATTAATTATTTGGTAGAATACCAAATGCGATTTGGGGTGGGGGGGGAGGCCATGCCATGGCAGAATATAACCTTATTCTTTAATTATTGATTAATTTTTAAAGTTGTTTTCAACTATGTCCTTTTTCAAGCATTGTGTGACTTTTAAGAATGAAGCTTGAAAGTCCCACATAGAACGCAATTAAATTCAGTATGTGGCACATGGAATTAAAATAGCCAAAGCCAGAATGTCTTTCTACTCTCTAGTCTCCTGACCTAAACCTCACCCCATTTTTCCTCCTCACTATGTTCCCAACACACACACACACACACACACACACACACACACACACACAGACACACACACACACACACACACAGGCACTCACACACGCACCCTTAAATGAAAGTAAAGATACAGTGTGAGTTTCACTCTTGTTGCCCTTTTAGGTACTGGAATTATTCCTCAATTCTAACTTGCTTGATATGTATGTAATTTCATTTCGATTTTGGAAAGAACAAAACCAAGAAATGTGTTAATGCAAGGGAATTTCAACAGTGAGGCAGGCTTTGTTTCAGATTTACTCTAAATGAGATCAAAGTGTCTGTCCTTGTACAGTTTTTGTCCAAAGCATGATGACAATATACCCCACTATCATATGGTAAGCAACCACAGATGGAAGACGGGATAATATAAAACAAGAACAGAGGTTTAGGGTTTTTTGTTTGTTTGTTTGTTTGTTTTTAAATATCCTAAAACAATAGCAATACCAGTATTTCTATAGATATCCAATAATACTTAAAAATATAATACAATGAGTCTATCTCAGGTTTTTAATGAGCTAGAAATACATTTTGCTCTTTCTGGAAGAAATGAACTGAAAACTTAACCAAAAAGAATGCCAATGGAAAACTCGAACTACTCTGGCCTTTAGGGAGGTAGTAGGCATAAGGATCTAAAACATCTACCCTGTTTCACCTTCCTTGTTTCAAATTGCTTTGGAATATTTTGTTGTCATTTGCGGATAACAAAAACCTACACAAAATCCTCCCTTAAGTACATTCTGTTGCGCAGAACCGCACAGAAACCAGCTTGATACATTGTTATCGGGGCCCCAGAGCTAGAAGGCTATTTCCCTGCAAACGTTGACAATAGTGCCATCTCCTGGCTCCAGGAATAAAGTAATTCCTACGTTCTACTTTTGTCAAACTGCTGAAAGATCATTATTCGGATAATGAATAAACTTCAGCTTGGTTTTTAAACAGAGCACTTTTTTTCAGTAAGTGTGATGTTGTGCCTCTGTAACTAGTACAGGGACAACATAAGTTCTCTCTTGTCTTTTGATGTACAATACACCTATGTCCCTAGAAAACCCTTGATTGCTTCTAGCAGCTAAATTATTTTAATTTCTTTTTCCCCCTTTCCCCTTATCTTTAATTCCTGGCATTTTACCTTAACCTTAACCTATGCCTACTTACTCATCTTATCCTAAGGATTATTTCTCTCTAAACAGTTCTGTGTATGTCTTTGCCATTCTGTTGTATTTGATCTCCCCAGGACTATAGGTGACATTTATGGGAAATTCATTTCATATTTTAATTCTCACTCTCCTTTTCTAGCATTTTTTTATTCTTAACAATCTTTTCATGGCTCCTCAGGGGTGCCTGGGTTGCTCAATGGGTTAAGCCTCTGCCTTCGGCTCAGGTCATGATCTCAGTGTCCTGGGATCAAGCCCCTCATTGGGTTTCCTGTTCAGCAGGAAGCCTACTTTCCCCTCTCTTTCTGCCTGCTGCTCTGCCTACTTGTGATCTCTCTCTCTCTCTGTATCAAATAAATAAATAAAATCTTAAAAAATGCTTATATATTTCTAACGTCACCCAAATTAGTAAAATTTAACAATCAGTAAAATGTACATGAATAGCTATAATTACTTTAAAATCTCCATAGCCATAAAATGCTAGCTGCTGTTGATGAACGTTGGAAGAAAAGCTACATCTTTTCATGTACATTCGGCAATAGATAAATAGCCAAAATAGCAATGTCTCTTTCAACCTTTCAATATGTTCAGTAGAGCTAAACACCAAATGGAGTAATGGTAATATGCAAGGAAAATTCTGTATCCTCATAAGCATTTAAAACACTCCCAAGGAGAGAGGAATGGTGGTGCTTCGGACAGGAAGCTCAACAGATACAGGCTGCAAAATAATTAGGTGACCAGGTCGGAACAGGTGCTCAAGAAACTAAAACTGGCACCAGTGAATGGAATACTGTTTTACCAACGGAAGGCAGAGCACGTGTAAATTTCCTAACCAAATGAGTTGCACAAGACACTTGAGCTTTTCTTATTCTAAAAAAAAAAAAAAAAAAAAAAAAAAAGTTGTTTTTTTAAGTACTGAGCTTGTCAAATTTTAATCAGGGAGATGGATGAGTGACAGATGAGGAGTAGCAAATGATGAGAAAATCTAAGTGGGCAAAAAGAAACAAGTGAGAGTGGAGAACAAAAGCTCGCCCAGGGAAGCCGAGGTTGCGGGGCAGCAGGGGGGATGTGGGGTGGGTAGGGCTGCAGAGAGAGTGAGGCCCCAGAAACCCAGGCTGAGACTCTAGTTAACCCTGGACTAGGAGAAAACAGACCGAAGCACCCATTATTTCAGACGCCCCGGGAATCAAAGCATCTGTTCCATCCAGACCCAAGTGCGGGACACAGAAACGAGCCCACCTGAGGGTCCGCTGCACTGTTTCCAGCGCCCAAGGAATTATGGAAGTTCCTGCACATGCCAACCCTCGGCCAGGCCAGGGCTGCCCTGCTCTTCTGCGTCGCAGTCAACGTCCGCCAGCTCCACTCCCCGACCAGCCCGGGGGCTCCCAAACTTGGATGGCACCTCAAGGTCACTCGGGGAGTTGCTCCTGCTGTCCAGCTCACACTGCATGCGGGGACTCTCGGGGATCCGGCAGGCATTTGCACGAGCTACAGATACCCAGGTCCTGCCAGCGGGGCCCAGTGTCTGGGAGCCACTGGAGCAAGTTAAACACCTCCCCAGGGGCAGACGTTAACCTCGGGGGTATTCAGAAGCTACGAACACACCTTTGTTTGGTCAAAGTAACCAACATTAGCTTCTTGACTTTCATGGATTTTCATGCCAAATCTTTTTTTTTTTTTTTTTTTTTTTTCTTTTTCCCCCTTCTCCTGTTCTCTCCAGAATCCAACATTTCCACGTCTCAAGCCTGTGACCTGGGACGAGCTCCTGCACTCCCTCGGCTTCGGCTCCCTTGTGGCGCAGTGGGCTTCATGGTGCAGCCGCGGAGAGGATCAAGGAAGATAGAACTCCAGCAAATCCCTCGGCTCAGCGTCTGCCAAACCGCGCTCCAAAAATGTCAGCCACTATTATTATCCATTTATTCATGAGTGAATTCCCTGCCAGCATCAAGGATTTTTTTTTAAAGGCTTTTGTAAAAGAAAGTATCAAGAACTTCATCACAGTAGCCTGAAAAGGGAAAGTTCACGAGACGAAAGGAAGAAGCGATCCCCATTGCAAGGTTCGGGCAGCGTCCAGGAGGAGGCCGGGCGGCTGAGGACTTCTTTGCAGACCCAAAGGCAACCACACACCTTACCGTCCTCGCCCACAGCCTCCACTTCAAGACCGTGAGATTTGGAAAATCAACAGATAACCCATCAGCTGGAGAAACAGAAATGTGCTTCGAGGGAGGGAATGAGATTATCACAAGTGGTGACCAGGGGTGCCCGGGGCCTGACCTCCGAGCCTGGGCCGGGCGAGCCTTCCACCTGCCGCGCGTGGATCCTCGAGAAATGCCCCCCCCCCCCCCCCCGCCCAGGGCAGTGTACACTGAGGTTGCCCCGGGACGCCAGCCTCCCGAGGTCCACCAAGGAGACCTCCTTCTGCCTGGGTCCACGCGGCTAGAAAGTCTTCCTCAAAGAGCAGAGCGCCTCGCGGAATGAAGAGTCCCTGATCCCCGCCCCTGGGGCCCCCTGCGTGTGGGACACCCCGTGCAAGTTGTCCAGTTGCAAAGAACTCAGTTATCGCCCCTCGAGTTAGGGACGGGGCTGCCGGGGCCGAAGCCACCTCACTGTGCCCAAGACAGACGCGTATAATTGAGTTAAGTGTATTATCTTGAAGCCCGTGAAGTCTGAAAGGCAAATTAACCCAAGAGGCCCCTCCGTAAGCTTTATGGAGGGGTAAAAAGCAGATCGCTCTGGGTAGGAAGGGTTTCATCAAAGGCCAGGAACGCTAGATGATTGGCCATTATGTGTAAATTGGAATCTATTTTCACAATAATCAACTTGTTAATTTTCCGTGAAATTATTTCAAAGAAATTTCAGCATTTCCTGAACTCTCTTTATTTGCCTCTATCCTTTTCTTTCACCAGATGGACATAATGTCAATGTTTAAAAGGAAGTATTTATGTCTTTCTTTCAGCAGTTAATTGCTACCTGTCAGGCAGTTGAAGATTTCAGGCAAGCCTGAGAAGAGTAAAATGTGTAGCCTTTCAAGGCAGAAATTCACTCATCCAACAAACCTGTATTGGGCATCGCCTGCGTGTAGGGCTCCGTGGTGGTTTCAGTCGAAGGTGGGCAGTGAACACTCCGAAGGAAGACTCTTACCCTCTCCATATTAAACTAACACAAATAGGAAGTCAAGTTGGGATGGGCTGAACTGGGTTCTCTCCAAATTTATAGGTGGAAACCCTCACCCCAAGTAGATCAGAATGTGACTCTGTTTGGAGACGAGGCCTTTAAAGAGGCGGGGGAAGTTAAAATAGGCCGTTTAGGTGGGCCCCTGGCCAATTTGACCGATGTCCTCATAAGACAAGGAAATGTGGACACACAAGGAGACACCGGGGCTGGGTGCGCGTGGAGGAGAGGCCATGTGAGGACAGAGAGACAAGGGAGCCACCTGAAAGTCAAGGACAGGGGCCCCAGGAGAAATGGACCCTGCCCACACCTTGAACTTGGACTTTGGGACTCCACAACTATGAAACAATAAATTTCTGTTGCTTTAAACTGCCTAGTCTGTAGATTCTTGGTACGGCAGCTCTGTCTAATACGCAAGCCAAATCTCTATCTGGCAAAAACGCCTCAGTTTTCTTCCGCACCTACAACAAACTCCCGTTCTTTTAGGTACCATTTTGTGTCCTCTTTTTTCCAGAAATCTCAGCCCTAAATTAGCCACTGAGTCCCCTGGACGGCGATGAACTATTCTTTGCCTCTAATAAAGGAAAGTTAATGTGTGTGTGTGTGTGTGTAGTAAGTAGCCTATGGCCAAAAACTATTTCTTAATGAGTTACAGAGAAAAAAATGTTTGAAAAAGTATGTGACAACTTGTTACATTCTCTTAATTTGCTCTAGAGTGAGTACAATAAAGTAAAGCTTCATTATAACACGGAATATAATTTGTACAAAATACTACTACTACTTGCGTGTTGAAAGATTAGTTCTGCCTGGATCCAGCACACGTGTCATATTTCTGGAAAGTCATTTGACACGAATCAGTCTAAAAAATAAAACAAGCAGGTGCATAATATATTACCCAGAATAAAATAAACATGGCTTCATTTTTAAGTGCCAGAGTTTATTTCGTCCATTAAATCTCCATCAGCTACCGCATGTTTGGCATAGAGGCTTGGCGCCCTCTTGTGTTCGCTCTGGGACAGGTTGGTTCATGGAATCCGAGCAATTCACCCCACACGGTCTTTGAATCCTTAAAAATTGCAATAGAACACGCAACAGAAATCAAACTCCCCTTTGCTACATGAGTTATAGCAATTATGAAAATACGAAGTTGCTATAATATACAGTGTTATAAAATTTCAAGTTTAAAATAAACCTTTCTGCTCCCGTGTGACTCCCTGAATATTTGAGCTGTCTTTTCTCTAGGTTATTAAAGACAAAAGGGTTTTCACTTGCTTTTATAGTCAGCAGGCCTTCATATTGATTTGTTAATCCTTCAAAATTTTAGTTCTAAATCTAGTTTTAGTTCTCCAAGAACCTTCTAGAAATTATGGATTTGACTCAGACTTCCCTGAAGATATTATACAAAATATTTTCAGAAATTAAGCCATAAAGCATGTTATCTGTAATGACTATGTATCTGTACAGTTTTGTTTAAGAGGGCAATTGTTAATGTCACTGTTACCATTCCCATCAAAAAGATGCATAATCATAAGCAAATTGCCGAAACATGACCTCATGCAGGCTAGTTTAGTCTGTTGGTGATTACAGTACAAAAGGTCACATTGCACATTAAAGCTAATTTCCCCAATTCAGATCTAATGGGCATCCACCTTGGTAATTTCCTTGCTTTGTGTAGATATCATAAAATATGAATTGGCACCTATGCTCCAAACCATATGAGCCTCTCCTTATTTCTCATTACAAAAATTTAGTTCAAATAGCATACACCAAAATCTAACCACCCAGTTTATATTTACACTGTACTCAGATATATAACCATTTCCATCTGAGGTATAAGCTTCATTTTCCTATAGGCATCATTAAACTCCCCAAGCGAATTTGTTAAACTGAACTCCAAAGGCAAGAGGACTGGCAAACGGACAAGGGCTACTTCAGAAGCTTCCAGAAGATGCAAATACAAAACAAACACCTCCTAAGTCCTAAAAGACACTGCCAACTGTAGAGAACAAAGAGAAGCAATTTGAAGCTGGTATCAGCAGGAGCAGCTGTGAGGCTGAATAAGAACATTTGGTATAAAAGCAGAAAACAAGGGTTTGATCAAACTCTGCCACAGAGAGCCAGGGACCTTGGTCAGATCTGGCCATTTCCCTGAACCTCAATATCACTACCAGTAAAATGGAGATAATTCTTTATGAATTACTAATGATAAAGCACTTAGTAAATACTCCAGTAGAAGGCTAAACTAGGAAGATGCAGTTAATTAATCAATGCGGCTTAGATGTTTAATACCGGCTTAGAAGCAACCGCACTAACAACTCCCTCATTCTTGAGAATGTGTCTTTGTTTTTTTGGACCTTGAGAGGAAGTCTGAAATCAGAGGTAAGCGCAAATGACCAAGACTAAGGTAGGAAGTTCTGGTCTGGATTCTGGAGGACAATTCATCAGGACAAGCAGTCCTGGGTCACTTTCTCACCCCCGTGAGATGCACCCATGCACATGCACACACACAGGCACACACAAATGCACACACAAAAGGCTCCCTACTCTTTGTAAGCCCAATGCAGTAATATAGATCAAATCTCCTAGTATGCCTCAATCACCTTTTAAAATTGTCTTTTCAATGATTAAAACAAAATAAAAGGTGTAAAGATTTCATAACTGTTTGCTTCCTTCTTCCCTTCATTTCTGTCCTCCATCCCTTCCTCCCAGATGGCTTTGGCCAAGAATTTGAATTATTAGATTTTTCACCATGAGCTGAGCAAAGATTTGGGGCACACTAGTGAGCCCTGAGACCCAAAAGAGTTGAGTTCTTCACTCTGTAGCACCAGAAGAACCTTCCCTCGTCCCAGATAGAGTTCCTCCATCTTTGGAGTCTCCAAAAACTTTGTTCTTGCCCTTATTAAAATTAAAGTGAGATTGTAGTTGGACACAAATGTATGTTTGAGTGGGGCCACACGTTCCCTGAGGGCAGGAACCCTGTTTGATTCAGCTTATTTGAATTCCCAAGGGTCTAGACAGACCTGTGTGAGGTGGGGAGTGGAGAAGGCCTGAGCAGGAGAACCCACAGTCCTGGCTGAGTGTCCTAAGTGTGACCCTAGCCCCTGAGGCATGTTGAAACACAGCTCTGGACCTCATTTTCCTCCCCTGTAAAGTGGGTTAATAGAATTTCTACCTCTCAAGATGGTTGAGAAGATCAAATAGTGTGCACGAAAGCAAATTTTGAATGGCACGGCACCAAAAAAACAAAAACAAAAACAAAAAAAAAACCCTTGAGTTTGGCAACTTTGGGCCATGAAAGGAGCCGAACAGGGGTATGTAGAATCATGCAATTGTCTGTCACACCTGAATTCCCCCTATTATGGGGAACACAGAAAAAAGTAAAGCAAGTAGTCTATAGTGGTGAATTTTAGGTGTCAACTTGGCTAGACTTTGGTGCCCAGTTTTTTGGTCAAACACAGACTGGATGTTGCTGGGAAGGTATCATTTAGATGTGGATTTACAATTAAAATGATGGACTCTGAGTGAAGCAGATTACCTTCCATAATGTGTGTGGGCCACATCTAATCAGTTGAAGGTCTGAATAGGACAGAAAGATAAGCCTTCTCCAGCAAATGAATTCTGTGAATTCTGCAACAAACAATCTTCAGACTTGAACTGTCAACACTGGCTCCCTTGGATCTCCAGCCTGCCAGCCCACCTTCCAGATTTTACACATAGTGAGTTCCATAAACCACCAGCCAACTCACTAAAATTAGTCCCTTTCATACATATATACAGATCCTAATGGTTCTGTTTCTCTGGAAAGCCCTACCTAATACACACACACACACACACACACACACACACACACAAGACACACACACATGTATTTTACACATACATATGCATACAGGCATGCAATGTTTTGTGTGCACATTAGATATATTGTGTATGCTTTATATGTATAGAGATGTTCTTATGTATGTATTTTTGAGAAAACCAGGCCCAAAATGCCCTCAGTGAAGAGATAGTGCCTATGGTCCTGAATAAGTGGAAGTTAGAGAAGAGCTAAAGGGTAGTATCCATCTCCAGGCCTGGATACAACCGGGGCCTGGGATCATCTGATTCTGCAGAACTTGCCCTCATGCTCCTCCCTGGAGGCCACAGAGCTAACATGGCTCCCTCAGCCCTCATTACACCCAAACCTGCCACTCCTCCCTCTCCCCACCGTCACTCCTTAGGCTCTATGCCCCTTGTCTGGCATTCTGTCTCCCTGGCAGCGTGGTCCCGGCCCCTCTCTCTGCAGCCTCCCTACCCCGTGCAAGCACCCCCTCTCCAGAGGCAGCCCGTCAGTCGCATCACTCTTGCTTCTGATCTGTGGGAGACTGTCGCGCGCCTCCCCTCTGCCGCCCGCATGCTTGGAGCACGCGATCACTTGTATTTCTTCGACCACATTCTATTGTTTGCAGCTCCACAGGCTCGCGTTAAGTGCTACTGCGTGAGGTGGTCTTCTTCCCTTGCTTGCTCCGCATCTCTTGTCCACCAGTGCAACACAGTCCCTCGGGGACGCCTTCCCTCCAAACCATGTGCAGTGGCATATGCGCCAGCCTCCTCTGGGAGCTTCTGTCCATGCCCCTGGCACAGCGATCCACCCCCATGTACTCATCTTTGCCAACAAAGCCCCCGCCCCCTGCCCAGCACAGTTTGCCCTTCCTACAAAACGACCAGATAGAAGTGGATTTGTTGCTTGGGGTGCCGAGTGCCGGCTGCGGTCCGGACTTACTAACCAGGGTGAGACCTTCTGAGAATGAGGAAGGTGACTGAGCCCTCCTCTGAGGTGTGTTCAGGAAACCTAGAGTCAGTGATCTGGTGCCTGGCAGGCCGGGACACAGGCCCCGAGGAGAACACCGGGCTGAAGACAGCTGGGCAGTGCACGAGTGTGGAAGGGACAAGGTGCGCGAGGGCAGGGTGGTGTGAACGGACAGAGAAGGTGATGAGGACGAGGATGACAGGGGAAGGTAAACAACAGCAGCACAACAATGATGGAGAGCGAGACTGGGGTAGAATGAATGGCGGCAGCTCCGGATTAGCAGGAAGAGAGAATAAGCAAATACAATTGTGTTGAAGGGAAACAAAGGGTCAACACGTGGAGAAAAGGGGCGCAGGGCAACACGGTTTTTTCCTAATGAGTGACTTGTCTTAAGATGGTAAAAGAATTTGCTATTGATTTTTATACTCATCTTAGAAAAACTTCTTTGGGGAGCACCTGGGTCTGCCTTGGGCTCAGGTCATGACCTGGGGTTCTGTGTTGGGCTCCCTGCTCAGCAGGGAGTCTGTTTCTCCCTCTGCCCCTCCTCCCCACTCATGCGGACACGGTGCTCTTTCTCTCTCTTTCTCAAATAAATCAATAAAATCTTTAAAAAAAATTAAAAGAAAAGAGAAACTTCTTTGGGAATGATGAGCCCTCAGATGACATAATATGATGCTGTCTTTGAAGTTTCCACGGATTTTTTTTTTTTTTTATAGCTGCCAACTTAAATTACATTGTTTATTATAATTTTTCTTTTGGGAAACACTCGTAGAAAATGTTTCAGAATCCGGTTATGAAAAAAAATTAAATTATCTTGAATTAATATGAAGGAAGAAAGTAAGAACATTCAAGGAAATACCAAAAAGGAAATTAAATCCAACAGTTTCCTATGTAACTTTAACAAACTCTAATAAAAGGATGACTCGTAAAATCAATAATCTCTCTCTTCTTGCCTGTAGAATCAAATCGGTTCAAAAAAGAAGCCAAACTTTTTACATTAAGAACAACTGGCATACTAAAATAATGACTTAAAAGTACTAACATGTTGGCCTGAAACTTTAGACACCAGCGCAGAATCTCAGGCCTGGAAACTGCTCTCGGCCCCGAGAGGGAGCCGCTGAAACACTGTGGGTTTGGCATCTCACGTCAAGCCAATCCCTTTGCTATTTGAGTTCATTTATTCTTGGCAAAATGGAACTTCCTGTCTCTAAGAAGAAAGATTTTTAAAGTCTCATAAAAATTATTCCAAAGTTTTCTTGGACTTCAAAAGGGTCTTATGAAACAACATTTTTATTAGTTAAATTTATGGAATACGGTACATAAGGATTATATTTTCTTCGATCTTAAATAAGTAACAATTAGGGCAAAACCAATGGGACGCAGAGTTTGGAGATGGTTGGCAAGGAAATCCCCCAGGGGACCACTTGACTGTGAGTTAAAGAAAAACACATACTTTCCAAGGAGGGAATGTGTTCTCTGTCTAGGAACTCCAGAACTGGGGTGTGGCCCTTCAAACCATCCAAGTCCAAAGCGTACCACCAAGGGAGGCCTTCTTACACTAGGATCCTCCAGAACTTCTGAAGGTGAAAGCAGAAAAATGCCTTTGTGTTAACTACTGTGGCCTCTATCCGTTACCTATTCTCATGGGAACCAGTCTCCCAATTCCCACTTTAGGAGGCAAAGAAGTAAGATTCTCTGTGGCATGACTGTCATGAGGTCCATTCCAACACCAGGAGGCCAAAAGAATCCTACAGCCCCTATTGCTGGCACTTCACTCAGTGGGCACTTCACTCATCGAGACATGCCGAGATGGAAAGTTAGCTTCTCGATAAAGGGTGAGCACCAGCCGGAAGAGCTGAGGTCTGGGAAGAGAAGGCTAAGAAGCTTGTACGCCTTCCAGGCTCACAGTGTGGGCAGTCTCCAGCCTCGGAGAGACCACAGGATGCTGTTGCACTCTTCCAGATGGCCAAGCAGGTTGATTCTTTATTTTAAATTTTGAATAGTGGGTTAGGTTGGACATCTTGGAATTTAGTCCACCAGATTTATTTAATCTAATAGATCTTGTTAACCACACATTAATTATGCCATTTCCTGAAGTTGCCATATTGCTTAGCAAAGCAAAAGTCATCAAAACATGAAATATTTATTAATAACCTGACCACAAATAAGAATGAGTCCTCATTCCAACAACCCTCCCAGCTGTGTCTATCCAACGCAGAAGGTCAAGTCTTTATTCATTTTCCTCAGAGAGTCTGCTTTTGTGAATGGTGAACAATACAGTGCTAAAATACCGCAAATGGATTGCAAGGGGAAATGCAAGTCATGCCAAAGAGGTGAGCCTTCAGGGAGCCCGCGGCAGTGGACCATGGAGAGCCGCGTAAACTGTAGGCAAAGCTAATTCCCTTTCTGCCTTGGAAGGCGGCTGGACAGCCAGCCGGCAGGGTGGCACTCCCTAAGGGGACGGGGGTCCTCAGGGGGCCAGTCTGTGAGTAGAGCAGGCGTCTGCGAGGGAAAGCGAAGAAAGTCCGTTGATAAACAGGCTAAGGGCCAACAGTGAGACTGGGTTAGGATGGTCCTGTGGGTGTCAGGAAACAAGGACAATGGCATGAATGATACGGACAGTGACCAAAGATCCAAAGATTCCACATGAGAGCTTCTCAGTGGAACACTGTACTCATGCAAATGTAAAATGACTGATACTAAGTTATCCAGTAAAACAACAATTACTCAAATACCACTAAATCCTATTATAAAAAATGCTATTGGTCTTATGGTTATTTATGATGGCTCGATCGAGAAAATTGAAAATCATAATCAAATAAGACTTTTTAAATACAAAAAGGGAGTTGTAATATAAAAGAAAGATAAAAACAGGATTTACATTTGTCATTATTTCATGAAGTATGCAATGTGTACGTGTGTGTATTCCTTTATGTATATCAATGGAGATATATACATATATATATATATGCACACACATTTTTTGCCATTACATTACCTTATAAATATATGTGTGTACATGTGTGTGTTTGTGTGTGTAACATCTAATATATGTTCTGGATACGTAGGAAAGAAGAGTGGTAAAAACAACTAGGGGGGCACCTGGGAGGCGTCTGCCTTCAGCTCTTGATCCCAGGGTCCTGGGATTGAGTCCCGTGTCAGGCTACCTACTCAGTGGAAAGTCTGCTTCTCCCTCTGCCTCTTGCCCTGCTCGTGCTCACTCTTTTTCTCAAATAAATAATAAAATCTTTTTTAAAAAATTTAAGATTGAGCTAATGCAGAAATAAAAGAAACTATGCTCAGAATCTGATCAGCATTCTGGGAACCCACTTTTAACCAGCTCTGACAGCCACACACAAAATCACTAATAGAAGCAAGCTTCAACAGTGTGCCACACGCTGATAAAAGAGAGCAATGGTCCACAGAGGAGGGTTCTGGGAGCAGACCGACCTCATCTCTAGGTAATCCAGAGATTATTATAAAATACTAATAAGGAGTCACATTTCTTTTTTTTTTTTTTTTTTTGTTTTTGTTTTTGTTTTTGTTTTAGGAGTCACATTTCTAATGAGACTAAGTCAGTGAACCATGTCAGGACAATGGTTAGTACTCAATCCTGTGAATGGTTAGTACTTAACCTTCTTTGTGTTTATTCTGTTTTTAATAGTTATCAATCTTTTAAAGATATGTGATCTATTGGGGCACCTGGGTGGCTCTGTGGGTTAAGTCTCTGTCTTCGGCTCAGGTCATGATCTCAGGGTCTTGGGATCGAGCCCCACATGGGGCTCTCTGCTCAGCAGGGAGCCTGCTTACCCCCACACCCTCTGCCTGCTTCTCTGCCTACTTATGATCTCTCTCTCTCTGTCAAGTAAGTAAATTAAATCTTAAAAAAAATGTGATCTGTTAAACTTGTGATTTTAATTGTTTAGAATGCTCAATTATTTCATTATTTATTGTTGGGGAAATTTTATTTTGAAAATGCACTTTCTATGTAGTATGTGGATATTTAGTATAATTGTTTACTTTTTCAAATGCTAGCAGTTTGATATTCTGATTATCAAATTATGAATTATCAAAGTTAAAATTATTGAATTATCACACAAGGTGATTTTGTATATCCTTCCACACTACAAGAACCCTTAATGGCCTTTTTGCTGGAGAAGAATCTATTCATTTTTTTTTTTGTTCGTTTGAAAACAAACATAGAGTTGCAATTTCTACTTGTATTATATTAAATATAGCTTATCTTGATAAATTTAATTCCCTTCTTGAAGATAAAGTATTATGTAAATTAGCATGAACCTCTTTGTATATCAGTTTATGAGCAAACTACCCTGGGATTGATCTTCCCTTGATGCTATTTCCAATACTTCCTAAATCAAAACATTTCAGAGCAATAAATAGAAGACATAGGAAAGTTGGTTTCTTGTGTGTGTGTGTGTGTGTGTGTGTGTGTGTGTAGGAGGTAGAGGTGAGCAAACTTGTCACAATGTGACATGGATATTTCTGAAATAGATATTTCTTGGACAGTAAATCCTCTTGCCACTAACCCAGTGTCACAAAGTTATCCTGTAACAAAGTTGCAGTCTGTGACCTGCGCGGCAACAAAGCAAGACGATGCCCACAGAAACACAACCTCTGTGTGTCCCAGAATCCCACCCACTGGACCAACCTTTCGGAAAGCTGGGCCTTTGCCCTGAAATTTTCAACAAGTTACTCGTCTTTGCCTCTCTTTACAGAAAATACAATGGCAACATTATCTGCTTCTTACTGTGAAGATAAAAAAAAGGCTGAGTAATTCTAAAATGTAAGGTACTTTAGAAGCCATCGTGGTGGAGTAGGGGGTCAGTAAGAGAGGAAAGGGTGAATGAAAGTCCGAAGACGAAACAAGCATTTGGAAGGCCCTACAGTGATGCGCTAAGTGACGTTGGTTGGACGAAAATCCTACACAGCGGCTCACGACAACATCGATCAAACAACCAAGCTTCAGGTGAGAAGAGGAAAACTGGAGGGAAGTTTCTCTCATCAAAGAAGAGACTCGGCTGCCCAGACCAGGCCAGGTCCCACTGCCGGTGCCTCCTCTACCAGGACACGTTTGCGGGACTGGTGTGCCATCCTAGTGCCAACGAGGGATTCCAACAAGGTCGGGGGCGGGGGGTTCCCAGCCCCTGCCTTCCTGCCGTAGTACTTGCTCTGACCACCAGCTCTGTGCAAGCTCCGTGCATGGGACCACAGAGGTGGGAAGCCCAGAACCAGGCATTGTAAAATGTCACCATGCAACAGATTGAGACAGTCCTTTCTCCAGAATGTTCCCGAAGTTCCCCAAGTGAAACAAGAGTTGTCTGAACCACTCAGACTCCTCCTGACAGGGTCACCACCCCCTCCCACCTTCTTCACGAAGGCCCAGGGTTCCTGCCTTTGGGGAGAGCCCAGTGAGTAACCTGGGAATTTCCCCCAGTTTTCGCCTGATTGGGTTCACAGGCACACCCGTGGCTAGTCAGGACAGGCCTGTGCATCCCTCCCCTGGCCCTACACTGTTGCTGCGTCTCAGATTCACAACATCTCTGACTCTCCGCTTTCTAGATCTGGACGTTAACCTTGAACCAAGTTCTGTGGGACGTGCTGGACATTGAAGGAAGTTCTCCCCATCTTTTCAATTATCCCAAGCGCCTTTTAGCAGTTTCAAAATCCAGTGGGTAAAACACTGTGGGGAGAATATTCACAGTCACAGAGCATCAGGGCATGGAAACCTCATTCATTCCCTCTGGGGAAAGACCCCTGGACGTGGTAAATGCCCTGGGGTGGGGAGCTTTATGTCAACTTGACTAGGCTAGTCAAGTCCCAGTACACTGAGCAGAGCAAATTGCCCTGCACTACGTGGGTGGCCCTCGTCCCCTGAAACCCAACTAGAACAGAAGAGGCTGAGCTGCCCTCAAGTAGGGAGGAATTCTGTCAGCCTGACTGCTGAGCGGGGACCCTGGTCGATTCCTGCCTTCAGCCTGGAACTGAAAATTGTGTTCATCTTGGTTCTCGAGCCTACTGGCCTTTGGACTAGAACTTCTATCATCAGTCCTGGTTCAGGCCTTCAAATTTTCACTGGCAGTCCTGGGTCCCCAGCTTGCTAAATGCATACCTTGGGATTATTTTATTCTATCATTATAACTGCTTGGGCCAATTCCTTATTATATATATATATATATATATATATATATATATATATATACACACACACACACATAAGTAAAAATGTTACATATGTGAACATATAAATAAAATATGAAATATATATGCTATTGGTTCTGTTTCTCTGGACAACATGGACCAATTAAACAGATCAGGAGGTTAACCTCGGCCTCATTCATATTGGCGCAAACGGGAAGGCTGCAAGGTCACCCATACGGTTATTCTTGTCAGACCAGAGCCTCACCAGATGGAATTCTATCAGACAACAGAATCTTACTGGCCCGTGCACTTCGAAAATGGCAATGCTCTGCAAAAAACAGGCAAGGGACATGGTGAAGGGGACTTAGGAGACGAGAGAGCTAAGTGCTTTGATTGGATGCTGAATCAGAAAAAAAAGCTACAAAAGACATGATGGAAACAGTTGGAGAAATTGTAAAGTAGATTATATGTAAGATAATATTGCTGTATCACTGCTAAATTGATTGGAGATAATGAAGATGATACAGCTACTTAGGGATGAAAAGAGGCAGGAGATAAAGCAAATTTAACATGTCACCATGCATGAAGCCAGATGAAGAATGTATGTATTATACTATTCTTTTAAAATTCCTGTTTCAACTATTTTTTTAAGTATTTCTTAAGAAGTACTTCTTGAAGTACTTCTTTAAGTACTTCTTAACTATTTCTTTAAGTACAATTTTGGGGAAATACCTATGCACACCAGCACTGAAACACCCAGACATTGTGAGCCCCCTGATGTGTTGCTGAGTGAGGGACACAGCCCACCTATGAAGTATTCGTGCAAAAAGGGGGGAAGGGGAAAACACCGAGCTTGAGCATAACCAGTCCTCTAGAGCTAACCTCCATTCACAGGAATTATGGTCAGAGCGGAGAGAGTTACATGACACCACAACGGACCAAACAGACAACTGTGGAGTGGAGGACATTCTTTAGGACACATGACCTGTTTCTAGAAGTCATGGCAGTGGGTAGGGGGAGAGGACTGTCCATACTAAAAGAGACTAAACATATAACAATCCTGGGCACCTCGGTGGCTCAATCGGTTGAGCATCTGACTCTGGCTCAGGTCATGATCTCAAGTCCTGGAATGGAGCCCCCGGCATCAGGCTCCGCACAGCAGGGAGTCTGCGAGTCCCTCTGCCCTCCCCACTCCCCCCCTCCTTTCTCTCTCTCTCTCTCTCAAATAAATAAATAAAATATTTAAAAGAAAAAGACATAACAATCAAATGGTATGTTTGGACCTTGTTTGAATCAAGATTTGAACAAACCAACAGGAAACACAATTCTGAGTCACTTGAGGAAATTCAGTTATGGACTAGATTTTGGATGCTACTCAGGTATTACTGTTAATTGTATGAGGCGTTCAGTGACATCGTGGTAAGCAGATGTTCATATTTTTTAGGAATGCCTAAAGATGTTCTAAGACTGGAATGTTTGAGATCTGTTTAAATTCCTTAAAAATAAAAATGGAAGACAAGAAGATGAATTAAATGTGGCAGATGCTAACCGAGTGATGCTAACACTGGTAAACTGGGGTGATGGATAAGTTGGGGTTATTACGGCTCGACATTTATGCAGGTTTGAAAATCTTCATGATAAAAATCTAATGCATCACATATTAAATATGTACACAACTAAATCCTTAATCAGTCTTTTTCACTTTATCAGAGTTTATTATTTTATCTTAAACAAGAACCACTAACGCAGGAAGCGCTGCTGGGGAAACACTTAATGCCCTCCACCTCGAAAAAAAAATGAAGTCATTTTCAAGAGATTAAGAGGAGAAGGGACTAGAGGTAATTCCCTAAAGCCAAGGCCTTTTTGAGACTTGAAATGGGGGGGGGGGGGGGGGGGTGCAGATCAGCTACAAAAAAAAAAAAAAGAGAGAGAGAGAGAGAGAGAATGACACTGTCGTTGGCTCAAGGACAAAGGGTAAATTATGGTTTCTCTTTTTCCAGTGTTGGTTAAATGAATTACAAACAAATTTTAGATCATCTTAACTTTGAGGTACTCTTAGGGTATGTGGCTCAGCAGAACCAAATGATTTAAGTCAGGCTGGAGATTCCCCTGGCAGAAATGCCGCGGACTGCCTTCCCTTATCCATTTTTGAAATCCGCTGCAATTACTCCCGCCACCAAGAACATCGGGGGAAGAGCTTCGGGGTGTTTGTCTCAGCATCGTCAGGACACGGTCCCTCTGGGGTGCGAGGCAAGCAGCGAACCAGGACGCGCCCCCAATCGAAGTCTAAGTCTGACTCTCCTGCCAGCCACTTACGTTACTTCAGACAAGTCACTCTCTGTACAACTCTCGCCAGGCTTCTTTGCCGTTTGTGTTTGTTTTTAATAAAATGGGAAGGTGGGTGAGTCGGTTCCTACTCAGACTCTGGAAGAGCTCTCCCGGGACAAACACTCCGCCGCGCTCCTTCATCCATACCCAGCGCCTGGCACTTCTTAAACATAGCAGTTCGATTTATATTTAATAAAAGGGGGGGGGGAAACCCAGAATGCCAAACAATAGGTCGAACTTAAGTACCACTCCAAGAACTTGTTGATCCAGAGAGTTTCTGATATTTGTCTATCTCTTTGCCCTTTCCAAGTTTAATCATGTCTGACCCCCACCCCCGCCCCAAGACTCCCTAACTGAGGGCGGTGCTACCACACATGACCACTAGATGGCAGCATGAGCCTGCCACAGAATCGCGCGCGCCGTGGGGCGCTCAGACGCAGGGTCACACACCCGCACGTGGACGGAGGCGTCGCGCAGCGCTGCGGCTGCCCGGGCTGGTGTCTACCCGACACCTCTTCCCTTGGTCTTTGATTATAAGGAACCCACCGGAGTTTCACTCTTGAGGGGAACAGAACTATTCTTTGGTTTCAGCCCTGGGATATTGATCTGGCCTTTTTTTTTTTTTTTTTTTTTTACATTTTTGAGATGTTATTCATCATGAATCTTTTACATTAATTTTTTTTTAAATTATTACTTTAAAATATCATTTGTCTCGGTTCCTGAGTTTTTTGGTGCCCCCGGGAAGTGCGTCGCCTCACTCTCCTCACACTGGGCCTGAAAAAAGAAGACAGCTTCGAACGTTCTGCAAAATAATCCTACAAAGACACCAGCAGGAAGCATCAGAGACCCAAGAGACCCAGAGATGGGAGATGGGAGGCCCATCAGGGACCCAAAACACACACGCAGGAGCTCGGGAAGGTCCTTGGGGTTTGAATGAACAAGGAGAAGGGTACTCAAAAGCCAAATGCATGGGTCAAAGATGAGTGGTGCTTTGTTTCTCCCTCGGCCTGCTCCGTGCTCACTGCTCCATGGTCTGTCCCCTCTCCTCCTCCTCCCCCTGAGCTCCCTCTGCTTCACTCGGCACCACATTTCTTTTCTCTCCTTCCGCATCTCTCACACAAAGAAGTTCCCCTTCCTTCTGAGCCCATCTGACTTCTTCTTAGTGCCCCCACGGAAGTGAGAAGATGGCCGTGGGAGGAAGCAGGGCAAGGGAGAAACTCCAAGACTGGAAGGCTCAGACCACTGTGCCTGCAGTCGGAGTCTCCCCACCGAGACCACTGGCTCCTCAGGGCACAGGCTGTGACTGGACTTGGACAGGGCTTTGCAGAAAACAGTTGAACAGAAGTTGGTAGAAAAGATTACGCATGTTGATTAACCGCATGTTCTTACAAATAATGAAAAGTCACATAATGAAGTGATTTGACTTTACCTCAGCCTACCTCATAGGCTGAACCAAGTGGCCACATCTACTAATACTGTGGCTCATGTCCTTGGAGCCTCTCCCCATTTTCCAGGGGCTTCAAGTGCTCAACTCTCAAAAAGCATGAAGATCAAAGAGTAAACAGATCCCAGACTTCCCTCGGGACCTTCTCTGAGACCCAGCACATGTCAGGCCACCGGCACTGCCATCTTCTCCTGCTTGGTGTTGGTAAAGCATTTACTGTGGATGAGGCGCTGTTCACCAGCACAACCAGTGTCTGGCGCCTGTGTCTTCCCCTCCAGATTCTCTGCACGTCCCTGGCTGCTCTCAGGCCTGGGGAAACTCCATCACCATGATTCCCAAGCCCTCTACATCCAAGGTGGGGGGACACTAGTGGGGACCTCTGCGACCAGCAGGAGGAAATGTTCTTCTGCCCCCTTCCTGCAAGCTTATCTGCATTTGACTGTGTCTCTAGAAAGAAGAGACAAGGGCAACATAGTCGACAGAGCTCAAGGGTGACATAGTCGACAAGGCCTCCTTCGCCTCCCACACCTAGAATCGGGAGAGCTCTGCTGCTACTCATAGATTCAGGCGCTGATGAACCTTTACTGAGGTCCCACTTGTAGAATGTTCTGTACACTCAGAAACTGGAATTCCCCACCCAAAGAGATCAGTTTCCCAGGTCTGAGCAGGTCTTATCCTCAGTTGTGACTCGGGTCTTACCCCTAGATCGAAAATGGCTAAAAGATAGCTCTTTGTGCAACTGTGAGCAGAGCTTGGATGCATGGGCCAGGGTTGTCCATGCACGAGCTAGTAAAAGTGTTTGCTGCATGCGCAGGGCTGGAGGAAGGCTGAGAGGGGGTAGGTGGCCCGGGCTGGCTCTTTCTTCCCACCATGTTCTGGCACTACGGTCAATGAGCAGAAGAGTGCAGTGATTCCACATGCAGACCCAGCCTTCCGGGCCATTTCACAAGCGCCCTATTTGTGGAGGCAGGAACACAGAACAGGTTTTATTCAACAACATGTTCTCTGGAGTTACAACTTTGAAATAGTCTGACGGGTGACACACGGGTGCTCATCGGTACTTTTGCCTAAGGCTCCCGGGTTGTCAGGGGAGAACCGCCTACTGGCTCCAGCTGCCAGACTAGCGTAGCTCCCTGTGTATGCAAAGTCGGCGGACAGCACCTGGTGCCTACACTCTCTTTGAATGATCTCTGTTGGAGTAAACCCTGTTTTCTATCGATGCCCTGACTGACCTAGATCACAAAGGCTTAACTCTCTCTGACACAGAAGCTCAGTTTTAACGAAAAAGTGGACTTTGATTGAATGGGTGGAAAAGGGAAAGAAACAAACCCTCACACAAAACTCCCCAAGGAGCAACTCGAAACAGGGGGGGTGAGATCAGGGTCGTACTCTTAGGAGTATGTGTTCCAGGAAGATACAGGCATGCCAAGGGCATGGGGAAGAGATGTCCAGCCCCTTGGAGGCCCCACCTGAAACAGCCCCAATGGGCCACTGCACATTGGGGGATCATGGACCCCGGGGCTGTATCTTGCTCGTCTTTTCTAGACCGTTACAATTCAATTTTTAAATGTTTGTTTAATAGCATCCCAAAGATCCGATGAAAGTCCTGATGGAACTGTCATCTTCCAAGAGTGATGATCTTGGATGGATACCTCAGAGTTATTCTGGGCTTTTCTGGAAATTTCCACATATGGGTTTATAATGACTCTGCTCCCCTCAAGAACAGTTTTCGTGTGCTTTCTCCTGGCTTTGTTCACATACTCATTAAAAACACTTATTGAAATTAACATGTGCCACACACTATTGTTGGAGCTGGGGAAACAGTGTAGAGACAGATGGCAATGTCCTTGCCCTTGTGCAGATTGTGTTCTAGTGGGAGAAACAGAAATATTTAGATAAACATTCATTGGTTCAACTAATATTTATTGAGTCCTTTCAATAAGCCAGACACTGTCCAACACTCTAAGAATACAACCTTACAAGAAACACACACACACACACACACACACACACACCCTGCTCTAAGCAGCTTATCTAGCATATCTACTAGCAGGAGAGATAAACAAGAATCAAAGTTAAAAAGTAAAGTATCTGAGGGGTTTGAAGAGGTGGGGGTGGGTGGGGTGGGGGGGAGGTTGGGGGAACCAGATGGTGGGTATTGGAGAGGGCACGGATTGCATGGAGCACTGGGTGTGGTGCAAAAATAATGAATACTGTTATGCTGGAAATAAAAAATAAAAAAATTTTAAAAATTAAATTAAAGAAAAAAAAGTAAAGTATATGATCTGGGACTTACCTTGGGTTTCCCCCAACACAGAACAGAACCTGAAGCAAAAGCTTATGACTAACACTTTCTCGAAGAGTGAAATACACCTACAAAGGAATGAGAGGAGAGAGACGAGGAGAGAAGAGGACCAACTCAAGGGGATGGTTTACCAGTTGGCTCTAGCTTCCTAAAAAAGCACAGCCAATTACTTGATCTGAAGCAAGGTCTTATGATTTACTGCCTCAGAGCAATTCATCAAAGAAAGAAGTATGGCAGACTAAAAATAGCCACAACTTCTCTGACCTCCCTTCCACTGAGAGCTGGAACCTACATCCCTTCTCAGGAATCTGGACTGGCCTGTGACTCTTTGACCAAGAGAACATAGTAGAAGTGACAAGAAAAACTCTGTATTCAAGGGAAAAACAAATGATTGTTATTTTGAACCATTAAGATTGTTTACTACTCAGCAGTACAGAACCACAGTGGGAAGGGAGAAAACTTGAACCACAGGCTCTTGTGACGTATTAGATGAGTTTGCCCCATGAACCATCAACCCCACTACCTTACAGGTTGTGCCATCCTGCCTCTCCGGTAGCCGCTAGAAAAGAAAGACCCAAGTCAGAAACAGCAGGCTGTGTAGCTTATGAGCACAGGGCAGGGTGAGCTAGAGCATTCTCTGCCTGCCCCTCCCTGCCCTCCACCCCTGGAAGCCTAGTGGCCGGCCATGGAAGTTGCTGTCTGCATGGGTGACGCACGACGTCCCACAAACACTCAGTCCTCAGCAGCGACCAAGATGCCAGAGGCGCAGACGTGTGAGATGGGATATGAGGCTCCCCTGGGGTATGTCTAAGCAGGGCACGCAGGAGCAGAAGCAGCTAGAAGGCCCACCTGCCCAACCCAGTGACAGCAGCTTGCTGCCCTGCTGAAATGGTAGCAGGGCTCTGGGAGTCTTTTCTCAGGGGAGACGAAGCCCCCTCCCCTGTATGTCCCCCAGTACGTGGTGGGGCTAGGTGGTCTTCCTGGAGGGTCATCAGTACCACTGAGCAGAAAAACCAGGGCCGGTGAGTCCTGGAAGGTGCCTAAATTGGGTCTAAAAGAGTATCTCAAAGGGGCCAAGTGTCCTAAATACCCATGAATTAGGACTAGGTGAGAAGAAGCAGCCAGGGGTCTGGGGAGTGATGGTTGTGGAGACTCGCAGTCAGGCAAGACCCCCTAAGAAGGGTGTGAACATTTGAACAAGTGTTTGAACCTATCTGGGAACAAGTACGGGGAACATTCTAGACAGAATAGTGGTGTGGCGTGGGGGCAAAGGAGGCCAGTGGAAAGAGCGAGTGCAGGTGCCCAGGCCCCAGCGCGAAGGAGGCCAGGAGAGAAGCCTGCTGAGAACGGCCTGAGGCCAGGGCAGGAGACCCCCTGGATGGACCGACGGCAGATGGAGGAGGGGGCATGAGGATCGCCAGGCCCGGGCTGGAGTCCAGCAAGAGGCCGTGAGGACTCACACCGGACTGGAAATGGCAGAAGCGCTGAGAAAGGCTCAGAGCTCAGACAGACCAGGGAGGCAAGGCCAGGGGGGCTGCCGGGGCACAGGTGCGGAGCACAGGAACGCGAGAGAAGGCAGGAGGACCCCCAGACTCTGGCCTGAGCAACGGGAAGGATGGAGACGTCGCAACCATCGTGGGGGCGGGTAAGAGCAGCAGGGCGACGGCCGCGTCAGAAGCTCAAGGTCTGGGCCTTCGCGTAGCAATAACGGGGTGTCACTTGTAAATCTGACCTGTTCAGGGCAGAAGTCCTCACTAGAGCTCTTATATGGGGACCTGTCCAGAGATGATGGTTACTAAAGCCACTAACAAACAAGATGATTGCAGACAGTGGGCTCTAGAGGAGCGGTCAACAGGGTCCTGTAACCAGAGGCATCGAGGGGGATGGGCTGTCTAGGCGGGGGGGTCAGAGGCCTCTCGAGAAGGGTATAAGAGGAGTCTTAAACAAGAATGATACATGAGCACAGTCCCCTATGCAAAATTATTGGGGAAGCGTATGTTTCAGGAAGAGAGTTTTTAGGCTTTAGAATGGAATGCGGTAGGCGCACCCTTTTGTATTCGAATTCTCAGCCAGGTGCGGGCAACACCTTATAGTTTTATCAGTAGTTCCACCCAAAACACTTAATCACACTAAGCAGGGCAGACAAACCCCAACAGCCTCAAGTCTGTTCAGATCACATTTTGCTGCTAAAAGACCTAGATTTTTTTCCACCTTTCTATGCAAGGCACTTTTTTAGGGGCTCACAGACATTGGTTTATTTACTCTTCACCACAGCTCTGTGAGTCAGGTGTGAGGAAACAGACAAAGAGAGGTGACCTGGGCTCCTACAGCTCATCCGGACTCCTCAGTCTGCCCTCTTGCATGCCAGGCCACTACCAAGTGCAAAGGTCCTGCGGCAGGAATAAGCATAGGGTGTGTGAGGAACTGACTGGCTGGAGGCAGAGAGTAAGCAGGGATTTGTATGGGACCAGGCAGGGGGTCTGACTGAGACCCATCCGGCAAGTTCTCCATGGACTCCTCTGCAAGACTGAGAATCCCAAGTACAGTACTCTTTCTTTGGACTATTCCTGCTTGGTTGCTGTCATATGAATTAATCAGATTTATGTCTTCATAAATTCATGCTGGCTGCCCCATAAGGGAGAGATTGAAGGGGTGTGTAGTGGACGCAGATGGACGGGTAACTCCTCCGGTCACACTACTCTGAGCCCCATGTTCTAATCTCGGCAGCCCAGGAGACCCAAATGGCATCTTGAACACTTCAAGTTTAAGCAATGCTAGAAAGGGAAATGAGAATGGCTTCTTAGTCCCACACAATTAATTAAAGAGTAAAATCAACCCAAAACTTGACTTGCCATCTACAATTTGGTCCCACATACACCTTCAAGAGATATTCCCTCACAGAAATACGTCAGCATTTTTTCTTAACTTTACCCCACCCCTGCCTTTATGCTGCTTTACGCTTTTAGGATTTTTGAGGCAGTTATGGCTACTCAGTTGCATGCCCCTCCCACACCCTGATGATCCGCCTCTCATGATAACTAGAATGACTCTGTATAATCTCCAGACTGCCAAACAGACTGGGAGTCCTGCCTCCCCGAGCTACCCACCGGCTTCAGCAGAACTTGGGAAGGCTCTGCCTGGCAAATCCACTAGCAGGCTCTCTGAAAGGAAATTTTGTTTGACACTTCATTGCCGTGCAGAGTTGAGGCCATTAAATATCTAAAGGTGCAGGCAGATCAAGGCATTCACGAGCCAGTACTTTATAATACTTCTTGTTGCAGCCTCAGAGATACATCTCCCCAGGCTACCGCCAACCACATATTTACTGCTCTCTCCTTTCCTTGGATCTGTGCTGTCCGTTGCAAGTGGCCAGGAACCCATGTGACTACTGAGCCCTCGTTACGTGGCCAAGTCTGAAGTGAGCTGTGCTATGAGTGCAAAATACGCGTCAATTTCAAAACATGGTACCAAAACAAACTAACAAAAAAACTCACAGAACCAAAACCAAAAGAATACAAAAGAGCACCTTAATAATATTTATATTGATCACATGTTAACATATAATATTTGTGGGAGATCATGTTAAATAATATTTTATTAAAATTAATGTTTCTGGGTACCTCGGTGGCTCAGTGGTTTAGGTCTCTTCCTTTGGCTCAGGTCATGATCTCAGGGTCCTGGGATGGAGCCCTGCATCGGGTTCTCTGCTCGGTGGGGAGCCTGCATCCCCTTCTCTCTCTGCCTGCCTCTCTGCCTACTTGTGATTTCTGTGAAATAAATTAAATCTTTTAAAAAGTTAATGTTTTGTTTCGTTTTTTAACTTTTTAAATGTACCTGCAAAGCGCTGGAGGAGACAGAAAGGAGAGGAAGAAAAAAGAATGGAGGGGAAGCAAAGAAAGATGGGGGGGGACAGTAAGTAGAAGAAAAAAACTAATTTTTTCTTAATACCATTATCTCTTGTCTCTGGTCTTAATTCTAGGTTTCCAGAGCTCAGTGAAATTTCTACAGTGTAGTCAGATAGCATCTTCATAATCTCAGTCTACGGAGTCATGTTATCTTTGAGAAAAAGAAAGACACTGTATATGTCCTTTGATGAATCCTGTCAATTCACTATAGTCCCCCCAACACTCGCCCCACCAAGTCTCATTCAGACAGAGCCTGTCTCCTCACCCCAAACGCTCCCGGGATAGAGGGTAGACCCGCTCAGCTGCCCTCGGGATTTCTGAAACTTGATCTTAATCGGTACAGATCTCACCTGGAGCTCACTTAGCTGGGGCATAGCTCATTTAAGAATAATAAGAAAAGGGGAGAAAGTTAATCATTCTCTTCTTGCAATGACTTGTGAATTTATAGAAAATAAAGAATGCACAAGATTTTTCTCCTCAGAATGTCTGTTTCTGAGTATCATTAAAGGCAAGTTTATTTTCATAACTTGCTAAGTTTTATAATATCCCTAAATATTATTTTACATCTTTATACAACTATGTTATCAAGTTCACCTCTAGTTAAACTGTTAAAATGAATGTTAATACACCATCTTTAAGGGCACCCTTAGAAAGGAAAGGAGTTACCTTGTGAAGGATATTTTATAAAATTTATAAAATTCTAATGGGTTGAGATGGCCATTTGTTAATCAAGTGTACTTATTAATTTACCTGACACTACACATTCAAATGGAATTTGCCTCTTCCATTAGATTTTAGAATTGGCTCTATTACACACATCAGACAGCAGCCTGGCCCGTCTGAAAGGAGATCTGAACAAACGTCTCTCTTCCTGGGCATCAGCTCTAAAGGGAGGGTTAATTGGGTTATCATCCATGAGGAATGCAGTTGCCAACTCTACAACATCAAAAAGCAAATATTTACCTGATAATGTGCTTTAAATTACTTCCTTCGCAGCTAGGCAAAATGTCCTAGAGTTTACTGCTTTTGCTTTTTGTGTGTGTGTCTGACGTCAGTCACCATACAGTACTTCATTAGTTCTCTATGAAGTGCTCCATGATTCATTGTTTGCGCACAACACCCAGTGCTCCGTGCAATACATGCCCTCCTTAATACTCATCACCCAGCTAACTCATCCCCCAAACCCCCTCCTCTCTGAAACTCTCAGTTTGTTTCCCACAGCCCATAGTCTTTCATGGTTCATCTACCCTTCTGGTTTCCCCCACCTTCCTTTTTCCCTTCCTTTTCCTAATGTCCTCCATGCTATTCCTTATGTTCCACATATTAGTAAAATCATATGATAATTGTCTTTCTCTGACTTATTTCACTTAACATAATCCCCTCCAGTTCTGACCATGTCATTGCAAATGGTGGGTGTTCATCTTTTCTGATGGCTGAGTAATATTCCATTGCATATATGAACCATATCTTCTTTATCCATTCATCTATTGAAGGGCATCTCAGCTCCTTCCACAGTTTGGCTATTGTGGACATTAGTGCTATGAACACTGGGGTGCATGTGTCCCTTCTTTTTACCACATCTGTATCTTCAGGGTAAATACCCAGTAGTGCAATTTCTGGGTCATAGGGTAGCTCCATTTCTAACTTTTTGAGGAACCTCCACACTGTTTTCCAAAGTGGCTGCACCAACTTGCATTCCCATCAACAGTGTAAGAGGGTTCCCTTTCCCCACAACCTGTCCAACACTTGTTGTTTCTGTCTTGTCAATTTTTGCCATTCTAACTAGTGTAAGGTGGTATTTCATCGTGGTTTTGATTTGAATTTTCCTGAAGGTTAATGATGATGAACACATTTTCATGGGTCTTTTAGCCATTTGTATGTCTTCTTTAGAGAAGTGTCTGTTCATGTCTTCTACCGAGTTTTTTACTTGATTATTTGTTTTTTGGGTGTTGAGTTTCAGAAGTTCTTTATAGATCTTGCTTTTGCTTGTCTGGAGAATACTTGAAAAGTCATGGCTTAGGATTTTAAATAACCATCAAGTACTAGTAATGCTTAAGCCACAAGGACGACTGTCTTTGCTCTTCTGCTCCCTCAACGAATGGTCCAGAATACGGCAGCTTAACCTTCACCTTCCACAATATATATTAAGTGCTACATGTTTTCTAGTTAGAAGCATCTTGGTAAGGCCTTAGAACACAGACAGTACATAAATCATCAATCTTTTATGGAGTCTCAGGATTTGCTTAAGCCTCATGTAATAAATGTTGATGCTTGGCATCTGAGTAGATGAATAGAGAATATTTCTGGATTATGAGAAGTCATTTCCTTCACTCTCCCAGAGCCCAGGGCAGCAGAGCTCTGCATGACAGTGAGTCTCCCTGCTGGAGACTGCATCTCAGGGTCTGCCCTTCCACCCCGAGCAGGAAAATAAAGCCACTGCCCACTGATGCCGATGCAAATGCAGTGTGTGTCCATGGAAAGAAAGGAAAAAGAAGATGGGAAGTTTGGAATAGAGAGCAGAGAGTACTTCTGCAAGCAGCCAAAACCATTCCAGCTAGTGATCACATGTGCTCTCTAGAGCTGGGCCCATTGTACAAACACTCCACTAGAGACCCCACGATTGTATCCCCTAAAATTCCTATCTTGAAATCTAACCCCATGTTATGGGATTTGGAGATGGGGCCCTTGGGAAGTGCTTGGATCATGCGAGTGGAGCCCTCACAAATGAGATTGACCTTCATAAAAGGCACCCCAGGGGATCCCTTGCTCCTTCTATCATGTGAGGTCACAGTGAAAAGATGGTTGTCATAAGGCAGGAGGTGGGCTTCCACCAGAACCTCGTCATTCTGACACCTTGATCTTCAACTTCCCAATCTCCAGAACTGTGAGAAATTAAGTTCTGTTGCTTAGAAGCCACCCAGGCTAGAGTATTCTGTGATGGCCTAAATGGATTAAGACATACACTAAATCTTGAAACCATTTTGTCTCACAAAAAGAAGTGCGTCTATTGCTTGGACCTATTTGGGGCAAAGAAATGAATGAAGAGAAGCCCTGCCATGTTCTGTCTATGGCAAAGACGACCCGTTGACTCTCTGCACTCCGTTCTTCCTTCTTTCTTTGTCACAGAGCCCTGAACCAAGTGCCCACAAATAGTGTCCCACTATCCCCTGTGTGATACAGTTAGATACAACCATGAACTGTAAAACTAGACACAAAAGCTCAATCCATGAATCTAAGTGCAGATGGAGAGACTCTGAGACAACCTAGCAGATTGTTTTCCTACTTCTAAAACTCTGATAAAAAGACCATGCATTAGTTGGGGCTCTCTAGAGAAACAAAACCCATAGGATACACACACACACGCACACACGGATGGATGGATGGATGGATAGGTAGGTAGGTAGGTAAACAGAGATTTTAAGGAATTGGGTCATGTGACTATGGAAGCTAGCAAGTCCAAAATCTGTGGTAGAGGCTGGCAAGCTGGAGACACAGAGAAGAGCTGATATTGGAGATCAAGTTCAAAGGTAGTCTCTTGACAGAATTCCCTCATTCCTGAGGAAGGTTTTTGTTTGTTTGTTTGTTTGTTTTGTTTTGTTTTTGTCCTTAGTGTTCAACTGATTCCACATTATGGAAGTGCTTTATTCAAAGTAAAAACTGAGTGAAGCAATTTGCTTTACTCAAAGTCTACTAATGTAAATTTTAATCTCATCTAAAGAGTATCTTCACAGAAACATCTAGAATAATGATTGACCAAACATTTGAGTGCTGTTGTCTAGCCAAATGGATATATGAAATTAATATCCCAAACCAACAAACAGAAGTACTTGTGAATGAGAAAATGTGAGAAAATTTAAGCCCATTCCTGGATGCACACTGTCCATCAGCATATATTTATCCATGCAGTAAAACTCTAAAGCAATGCACAGGAATAAATTTCAGGGGTCGGCCCTGCAGGATATGGCAGAAAAGACACTGGGGAAAGGTTCCCAAGGAACATGAAGACACCCAGTAAAACTACCAGCAAGCAGTGCTCCCCAGATTTCTATACTTCAGCTCTGTGGGGCTACTTCCAGAAGCTTCTAGTTTTTAACAATTCCACCTTCTCTTAGTTCTCCCAGCTGCAGGGAGAAGAGAGTTGTCTTCCTACTCTACCTCTTACGTACTCCCTCCTAATTCAGTGAGACATAACCTCTGGAATAATAAGCATAAGTCACTCCAGGAGTTGTTAGCAGGTGATACCTGCCTGCTTCCTAGCCAGCCAGCGTACAGAGAAGCCTGTTGATCAGAATGTGCCACCTGCTTTCACGGGGACGAGTACCATCCTTTCCATTCATGGGAGGAGTTTAGAGGGAAAATAGATCTGTGCAACCCAACAGGAAACCCATACCAACTGCCTGTACAAACCAACATAGGTTTATACATACAAACATACATTGATCAGTTTAAATAGTATGTGTATATCTTATATATATCATGCCATATTATGAATGAAATATGTGTATACAAATACCTTTGCTTCATTACATATTATCACACACACACACACACACACACACATATAAAATATCAGATCTTTGAAGAAGACCAGTATCATAAAAGAAGGACACTGGTAAACTGTATTACTGTTTAACAGTATTTACTACCCTTTCTTGCAACAGGATTACATAACTATTCATTTGACATGTGAGTTGCAGTGTTTTGTCTTAGTTCAGGCTGGTATGAAAAAAAAAAAATGCTGTGAAGTGTGTAAACTTGCCGATTCACAGACCTGTACCCCTGGGGATAAAAATACATTATATGTTTATTTAAAAAAAATATATATATATATATATATATATGTGTGTGTATATATATATATATATATATATATATATATATATATATATATCTCCAGTAGTACTAAACCATTTGTTTTAGAGAGGTAATATAATCCATAAACAATTAGTTATTGGTTTTCTTGCTCTTCTACAATTCTTTGTTCACCTCTAAATTAGAGCACTGAATAATATTGCTGTGAAATTATGCTAAATATTTCATATAAAGCATATAAAATATAGATTCTATAAAATGAAAAAAAAATGCACACTGGGTAGATTTTAAACAACAGAAAGTTTTTTTAGGCTGGAATTCTGAGATCAAGGTACCAGCGTGGTCAGGTCCTGGTAAGGATCCTCTTCTAGTCTACAAACTGCCCTCCCCGTCTTGTGCCCTCACAGAGCAGAGAGAGAAATCTAGCCCCTTCCTCACCTTATAATGCCATTCATGAGGTCTCAGTCCTCATGACCTATTACTCCAAAGGCCCCATCTCTTAACACCACAATGGATATTAGATTCCAACTATGAATTTGGCAGGGGACAGAACATTCAGTCTGTAACATGCCTCCTTTGGGACAAACATACTTTCCATTCTATTGACAACACATCTATCCTTCAACTTGCTTCGGCAATAGCATGGAAGCAGATGTGATAGACTCCCTCCCCCATCCAAGCAAAACTTTTAAGAGCCCCTGTAGGTTTCTAGCAACCCTCTTGCTCTTTTCCTTCTCCTTCAGGAAAAACATAGCCCATATGAAGTCCCCTCCTTCAAGCCTCCTGGGATAAAGATATGAGGGACCAAGAGATGAACCAGCACTGACCTTTATTCAACATAATACATAAACAAGAAATAAACTTTTGTCCTTATAAACCACTAGGATTTGTAGGCTCATTCGTTACCACAGGACAGCTGACAAAGGAACAAACTGAATAAGGAAAACTGAAAGGAACATTTTGAGATGATATTACATCTGTAAGCAAGATTAGACTATGACAAAAATGAATAATCAAGAATTCAAAAAGTGTATAAAATTAAAATCTCATCTAAAATAAATTTCATGGGTGGGCTATATAATGAAATTGGCATCACGAAGACTGACCAGGTGATCTAGAACAGGGCTTCTCAACCTTAACGGTGCTTACTGGTCACCTGGGGATTTTGTTGAAAAGCAGACTCTGACTTAGCAGGAGTCCTCAGATGGGGAATGAGAAATCGCATTTCTAACAAATTCCCAGGGGATTCGGGTACTTTGGGTCTGAGTTTCAGAATTTGAGAACCACTGTTCTAGATCTGTGCTATTCAGAGTGTAGGCCAAAGGCCAGTAGCTTTATCACCTGGTAGCTTGTTAGAAATGCCATCCTGATCCTCCCACCGAGTAGCAAGGACAGGTAAGAGGTCTCTCAAATTGTGGTCCCCATACTATCAGCATCAGAGCCACCTGGGAATTTGTTAGAAGTGCTATTTCTTGGCCCCCACCCCAAAACTACTGAATCCAAACTCTGGGGGATGGAATCGATCAATTTATTTTTTAATAAGCCTCCCAAGTGATTCTGATGCACACGAAAAATTTGAGAACTACTGAATTAGAAATAATAGCAATGTCTCACAGAACATATAACAAAAAGAAAGAAAAGAAAAGAGGCAAGAAATTGTGAGGAAAAAAGGTAAAACAACAGATGTTAGATTGCCAGAAGAAGCCATAAAAGTTGAGAAGAGATTCAGTGAAGGTGAGAAGGGAGGCTTCTCAGACCAAAGGACCCATGAAATGCCAAGCAGAATGAATAAAGCAAACCCACGTCCAGATACCAGCCTCTAAATGTGCAAAGGGAGAGTTCTAAAATCGTCCATATAGAAAACACATTTTGTTCCATAAATCCCAGGCAATCCATTTCCTTTTTTCATTTATAAACTCTGTAATTGATATTAGTGCTTTTAATGTCCTGCTCAAAATGAGCAATGAGGGGAGGTGCCTGAGTGGCTCAGTTTGGTAAACATTTGCCTTTGGCTCAGGTCGTGATCTCAGGGTCCTAGGATAGAGCTGGCACTCCTGGGCTCCCCGCTCAGCAGGGAGTCTGCTTGTCCCTCTCCCTCTGCCCCTCCCCCTGCTTGGGTATATGCTTTCTGTCTCAAGTAAATAAATAAAATCTTTTTTTAAAAAATGAGCAATATGGAATTAAAATGAGTAGACAGACACTTCTCTAATGAAGACATACAAATGGCTATCAGATACATGAAAAAATGTTCATCATCACTAGCCATCAGGGAGATTCAAATTAAAACCATATTGAGATACCACCTTACACCAGTTAGAATGGCCAAAATTAGCAAGACAGGAAACAACATGTGTTGGAGGGGATGTGGAGAAAGGGGAACCTTCTTACACTGTTGGTAGGAATGCAAGTTGGTGCAGCCTCTTTGGAGAACAGTGTGGAGATTCCTCAAGAAATTAAAAATAGAACTTCCCTATGACCCTGCAATTGCACTACTGAGTATTTGCCCCAAAGATACAGATGTAGTGAAAAGAAGGGCCATCTGTACCCCAATGTTTATAGCAGCAATGGCCACGGTCGCCAAACTGTGGAAAGAACAAGATGCCCTTCAACGGATGAATGGATAAGGAAGATGTGGTCCATATACACTATGGAGTATTATGCCTCCATCAGAAAGGATGAATACCCAACTTTTGTAGCAACATGGACAGGACTGGAAAAGATTATGCTGAGTGAAGTAAGTCAAGCAGAGAGAGTCAATTATCATATGGTTTCACTTATTTGTGGAACAAACAAATAACATGGAGGACAAGAGGAGTTAGAGAGGAGAAGGGAGTTGGGGGAAATTGGAGGGGAGGTGAACCATGAGAGACTATGGACTCTGAAAAACAATCTGAGGGTTTTGAAGGGGCCGGGGGTGGGAGGTTGGGGTACCAGGTGGTGGGTATTGGAGAGGGCATGGATTGCATGGAGCACTGGGTGTGGTGCAAAAACAATGAATACTGTTAAGCTGAAAATAAATAAAAAATAATTTAAAAAATAAACTAAAATGAGTAGAGATTAAATTCTCAATTTCCCTCCCAGGTACCCTTCAAATGACTTCTAAAACCTGTTTGGCAAATTACTTGGTAATTTCATATTTACCAGAGAACACTGGAATAAAATACGCATGATTTCAGATAAATGTTATAGCTAACTTATTTTTTGTTGTTGTTCATGAGGCAAAAGTGCTTAAATTAAATGGCATTTGAATTTTGTTACCTTTAAATGTATCAACTTGATTTTTTTTTAAAAGAAGTCATTTTAATTGCTGGTTGTCAGAAAGCAATCTACCTATAATCTGTTTAGCAGCTTTGGGTCTAGTAATATAAATATTAAACTATGTAATTAAGTTACTATTAAACACATGTATAATAAAAATATTATAAAATTTTAGACAGTAAATTTGTTTCTGAAGAATTTTGTCTTGACAAACTAGAGAAACTGAACATATGTTTCATTAGTAGAGGAGAAAAATCACAAATTTGAGAGGAATTTCCATGTCCTTGTTGTGAATTAATTATCAGCTCCGTGTTGAGCATTTCTTAGGAGCCTGGCAGGCTCTGAGGAAGCAAGAGTAGAGCTGGCCACTGGCAATACCCAGATGGAGCTTCCGTTCTAGGCAGGCAACAGTAAAAGGGATGACGTCATTACAGTGGTGATGTGTGCTTCAAAGGAAAAGAACAAGGCACTGGGGTTATCCTTACAAAGGGTGCTGGGGACCCTTGCAGAGGTAGAAACACAAAGAATAATATAAGCTGCCATCCATGCAAAATGAGGCAGTACGGAAGTCACACCAGAGGGAAGAACGAACAGAAAAATCCTCACCGGAGGTAGACTTTACAGTGTCCTCGGAAAGCAAGGGGGAGTCATAGGATGAAGTTAGAAAAACAAGCAGGGGACAGATACGTTCAGGTCTGAAGGCTTATGATAAAGGGTCATGAAAAGCCATGGAGTTTTAGGCAGGAAATGGTATTAATTTTTGTTTTGAAAATATCACATGTGCATTTCTTAGAATGATTATTATTTCAAAAAATAGCAAACGGACACATGTTGGGAAGGATGTGGAGAAATGGGAACTCTTAAGCAGTGCTAGGGCAGCTACTGTGGAAAACAGTATGGTGCCTCCAGAAAAACTAAAAACAATCATCATATGATCTGGCAATTCTACTTCTGGGTATACACTCAAAAGAATTGAGAGCAGGGACTCAGATAGCTGTTTGTACACCAACATTGACACCAGCAGCAGTATTCACGATGCCGAAACATGGAAACAACCCAAATGTCTATCAACAGATGAATGGATAAACAAGTATACAGTGGAATAATATTCAGCCTTAAAAAGGAAGGTAATTACACATGCTATGATGTGTACGAAACTTGAAGACATTATGCTAAACGAAATAAGCCAGACCCCAAAGGTCTGCTAATATGAGGGACCTAGAGTAGTCAAACTCAGAGACGGTGAATAGAATAATGATTACCAAGGACTGGAGGTAGAAGGAAAAGGGAATTAGTGTTTAAACCATACAGGGTTTCAGTTTATGATGATACAAATTCTGGAGATGGGCGGTAGTGATGACTGCACAACAATGTGAGGGTACTCAGTGCCACTGAATTAATACATGTGAAAATGATTCAAATGCTGAGTTTGGCAAGTTTTCAGTTATGTTGGAGGCCACAGCACGGTTGGAGTCGTGGATCAAACCAGGCCCTGACTTGTGTCTCCTTTAAAGTCCAGACACCTTGGTAAAGGGTTAAGGACAGGAAAGTTGAGTAACACTGAGAAAGGGTCTGTGCTATGTGTCATACGCTCGCCTACGTGACTTCCCACACGCTCTCTCTACGGAAGGGAACAATGTGGTCAGGGTCATGAATTCCTAGTTGGTCTTTGTTGTTCCTGTACTTCCCATAATCCACTCCCTGGTTGATTATAACTTCTTGAATCAATAGTAGCTAATGGCACTAGCCATGACTACCTGGCATCATGAAGTTTGCTTGTAGTTAATGTAAGACTTGTTATAGGAACTTGCGGTTGTCTGACACTGATGTGTTATTCCTTCTCTTGTGATCTGCCTTATAAATGCTTGTAAGATGTGGAATAAAATTGGCACTGTTGGACATCCTCCTCAGTGCTTCTCCTGCCCCCATCTCTTTGTCTCTTAATTTCTTTTCACCATCCTCTTACCCTCACGTTCCTGATCGAATTGTCGCGCCGGCTGTGACACAGTTATCTATATTTTACAATTTTAAAAGATCTATATTTTATAATTTTACAATTTTAGAAACCTTAAAAAATACATTTCACTTTTGCTGTTGTGTGAATGGACTCTAACGGGACAATAATGGAAGTGGAAAGACCAACTGGGAGACTGAGCAGCAGTGGAGGTGAAAGACAATGGCAGCTTGGGCTAGAGAGGGCACGTCGGCCTTCCCACTGGTGACGCCACCGTAATAACTGTTTTTGTGACAATAGTGTGAAACAAGTATGGTCTACAGCCACAAGTACCTTGATCAAGAATACTTACATTCCTATCCCGAGTGGTTCTACTTTGAGTCAATTTAACTGTTTTTAAACTAATGCTCTTCAGGGTTGTGCATGTGGGTGTGGATGTGGGTGTATGCGGCCATGCATTTGCAGAGAAGGAGCACCGTACTACTCTCTAAAGAGTGGGAAACTCCTCATCTTAAGTATACTGTACTGTTAGCTCAGATTTCTGGCTATTTTTTGAAGTAAATGATAACTTTAAAATCACAGAGAAGTTCGATTAAAATAGAGGCCACATCAATACCTTTTTTAGCTTTTTCTTAAATATTTAATAAATTTTATTGGTTCTCAGTGAATCATTGTTTCTTGTATTTCATTTATTGGGTTAATTTTTCTTCCTGTGAGAGCACATCAGTTAGTATTATTTTCAAAAGGGAATTTTTTTTCAGTACTTAACATTCCAGGAAACCACATGTCTTTAGGATGTGGTTTTATTCTTACGTTTAACTGGGTATAGAATTTTGAGGTTGAAATTATTTTTCCTTATATTTTGAAGGTAATTAGTTCATTTTCTTCTTGCTTCTAGCATTATGTTGTTTGCAACTACCCTGGTTTTTGTCTGGAAATATTTATTTTCATTTTTTATTTTTTTAATTTAAATTCAAATAAGTTAACATACACTGTGGTATTGGCTTCAGAAGCAGAATTTAGTGATTCATCACTTATACATAACACCTAAGAGCACCTGGGGGGCTCAGTCTTTAAGCATCTGTCTTTGGCTCAGGCTACGATCCCAGGGTTGTGGGTTCAAGTTCCATATTGGGCTCCCTGCTCAGTAAGAAACCTGCTTCTCTCTCTCCCTCTCCCCCTGCTTGTATTTCCTCTCTCACCATCTCTCTCTGTCAAATAAATAAATAAAATATTTATAAATAAATAAATAAATAAATAATGACACCCAGTACTCATCCCAGAAAGTGCCCTCCTTAAGACCCACCCCCCATTTAGCCCATCCTCCCACCTATACCCTCTCCAGTAACCTTCAGTTTGTTCTCCATATTTAAGTCTCTTATGGTTTACCCACTTGTTTTCAACTTATTTTATTTTTCCTTCCCTTCCCCTATTTCATCTGTTTTTTTCCTTAATTTCTACATGAGCAAAATCATATATTTGTCTTTCTCTAACTTATTCTTAGCTAGTTCCATACATGTTGTTGCAAAGGGCAAGATTTCATTCTTTATGATTCCTGAGTAATATTCCATTGCATATGTATGCCACTTCTTCTTTATCCATCCATCAGCTGATGGACATTTGGACTTTTCCCATAATTTATCTATTATGGACATCACTGCTATAAACATCGAAGTGCCACTTCGAATCAGCATTTTTGTATCCTTTGGATAAATACCTAGTAGTTCAATTGTTGGGTCATAAGGTAGTTCTATTTTTAACTTTTTAAGGAACCTCCATGCTGTTTTCCGGAGTGGCTGCACCATCTTGCATTCCCAGCAACCCAGTGCACAAGGCTTCCCCTTTATTTGCATCCTCACCAACATCTGTTGTTTCCTGAGTTAATTTTAGCCATTCTCACAGGTGTGAAGTGGTATCTCATCCTGGTTTTGATTTGTATTTCCCTGATGCTGAGGAGGGTTGAGCATCTTTTCATGTGTCTATTAACCATATGGGTATCTTCTTTGAAAAAAATGTCTATTTGTGTTTTCTGTTCATTTCTTAACTGGATTATATGTTCCTTAGGTGTTGAGTTTGATCATTTCTTTATGGATTTTGGACACTAACTCTTTATCCAATATGTCATTTGCAAATATCTTTTCCCATTCCATCAGTTTTCCTTTAGTTTTGTTGATTTTTCCCTTCACTGTTCAGAAGCTTTTTATCTTGATTACATCCCAATGGTTCATTTTTGCTTTTGTTTCCCTTGCCTCCAGAGACGTGTCTAGTAAGAAGCTATTGCAGCTGAGGTCAAAGAGGTTCCTACCTGCTTTCTTCATGAGGATTTTGATGATTTCCTGTCTTACATTTAGGTCTTTCATCCACTTTTGACTTTATTTTTGTGTGTAGTATAAGACAGTGGTCCAATTTCATTCTTCTGCATGTCACAGTCCAGTTTTCCCCAAAACATTTGTTGAAGAGACTGTCTTTTTTCCAATGGACATTCTTTCCTGCTTTGTTGAAGATTAGTTGGCATTATAGTTGTGGGCCCATTTCTGGGTTCTCTATTCTGTTCCATGGAACTATGTGTCTGTTTGTGCCAGTACCATACTGTCTTAATGATTACAACTTTATAATACTGCTTGAAATCTGGAATTGTGATGCCTCCCACTTTGTGCTTTTTTTTTTTTTTTCAACATTACTTTAGCTATGTGGGGCCTTTTCTGGTTCCATACAAATTTTAGAATTTTTTGTTCTAGCAGTGTGAAAAATGCTGGTGGTATTTTGATTGGGATTGTGTTGGATGTTCAGATTACTTTGGGTAGTATAGACGTTTTAACAATATTTGTTCTTCCAAGAACATGGAATGTTTTTCCATTTCTTTGCATCTTCCTCAATTTCTTTCATGAGTGTCCTATAGCTTTCAGTGTACTTAACTTTTACCTCTTTGGTTATGTGTATTCTTAAGTATCTTGTGATTTTTGGTGCTGTTGTAAATGGGAACGATTCCTTGGTTTCTCTTTCTGTTGCTTCCTTATTGGTTATAGAAATGCTACAGATCTCTGTACATTGATTTTGTATCCTGCAACTTTGCTGAATTCATGTAACAGTTCTAGCAATTGTTTGGTGGAGTCTTTCAGGTTTTCTACATAGAGTATCATGTCGTCTGAGAAGAGCAGAAGTTTGACTTCCTCCTTGCCGATTTGGATGCCTTTTTAAAATTTCTTTTTGTTGTCTGATTACTGAGGCTAAGCTTCCAGTACTATGTGGAACAACAGTGGTGACAGCAGACATCCCTGCCATGTTCTTGCAGGCCCGATCAATTCTAAGTTCCATATGACAGATATTGGAACAATCATGAAGATTGAGTTCTTCTTATTTCAATAAATACAATATTAACTGGTTTCTGTGAATTTTATCTAATAAAATTTTTACAGCATAAATGAATAAACTTCTTATACACATATGGGGGAAGAAAGGTTTCCAATCATTTAAGATTTTTGTGTAAAATTCCTTTCTCTACACAGAACATCTGGAAATATGTTAATCTCTTTCCAGATATATTATATATATATAATATATATATAAATATAATATATATATATAATATATATATATAAATGAATGACAAGGCATGCTAAACCCCTCTCTAATATATATATATATATTAGAGAGGGAAGGAAGGGGCAGAAGGAGAGAGAGAGAGAATCTTAAGCAGGCTCACACCCAGCACGGAGCCTGATGCAGAGCTCCAACCCACAAAACTAAGATTGTGACCTGAGCTGAAATCAGGAATTGGACACTTAAATGACTGAGCCACCCAGGTACCCTGGATATATATATTTTTTTAATTTCAGGTTAAGCTCCCTTAATTTCTGCAGCAGGACCTACTCATGGGCCTCTTAGAAAGATGTGAAAGCAGCTTCTGTACCAAGATTCAGGTCTGAATTTCAAAGTGATGGTGACATAACAAAAACCTATAAAGGATTTTTTTCCAAGGGGATGCATGACAGACTGAGACCAAAATGCAAAATTATGAATTTTTGACACCCAAGTACAATATTTGAATATCATTTTTCTATCTTCATGACCTGTTTAGGAGTGACGTCTCTGTTGTAAATGAAGGCTTGACTTAAGAACACTTTTTAGTCTTTACTTTGGCTTCTCTCTCCTCCCTTTACAATTTGTGAAAACTTGGAACTGTATTACTTGGTGAAAATTTTCAGAATGTATTATTTAATTCTGTCTGCTCTAAAAGGAACTTTAGAAAACAATTCCCACTGGCACATGAACAAATAGCTTCCATTTGTGAAACAATACCCTTCTGGTTTTTAACTCTCCTGCTTCCTGAAAGTTATTTCCAAGGAAACAAACTGTAAATGTGGCATTCTATTTGTTCGGATTGAATTGCTACTTCCTAATGAATCAATGTTCAGAAATTTTTACATCTTGCTCAGCAGCCAAAGTTCTGCAAACTGTCCACATAACAGCAGCAGAAAATGAGAAGACAAAGAAGGAAAGACCCCACAAATCCTCTGTGGGCCACTGTGTAACCTTGGATGAGGCATTGGGAAAATCTTGCTTCTAATTGGAAACATACACACACTTAATGCTTTTGCCAGCTGGGAAATTGAAGCTTTTAAAATCTGGACAGAAAGATGTGCTACATGAATTTTTAGTGGAGGGGTTTCAAAAACTGAGATTTTTCACATGACTTCTTATAAATAGCAAATAGTGTGCTAGTTAAATTAATAGTTTTTAAAAGGTCTAAAATGAGACAAACTAGAAGTAGTGTTGTAAAGGTAACTTTTTTTTTTTTTTGAGGGAAAAGCAGTTTACTTCATTATAAACTTTGTAACATGAAAACAAGGAATAGAATTTTATTTTTCTTTTATTTACTCGGGGTTCCAAATTAAACCGTATCACAGTTTTCAATTGCACTGAACTGACCCAATAAGTATACTCTATACTAGTAGTGTATCTTCAAAAAGCTCCTACTTAAGGAACTGTGTTCTCAATGAAAAGCAAAAGGTATTTTAGTCTTAACTATGTATATATAATATATTATACTTATATATGCAAATTGCTTTTAAAACTATCTAATTTAGAAGACAAGGTAAGAGAAAATTTTACATTAATTTTTAAAAGGCAGTAAATTTTACTTTAGTTTCCTATAATAATATAATGTGAAAATCATGGACTCTATGTTTCATGTTACCAGAGGGAAAGGCCAGCTCTTGGAGACATCACAGTATAGGAAAGCACTTTGTATTTTGGCATTGATGGCACATTTAATAAGTAAAGCTAGCTGTATCAAAGCAGAAATCAAATAGCCATATAAATATCCATAATAGCCTTTTACAAGTTTTCCAATGAAGAAAAAATAACAATTGTTACTTCACTCTTACAAAAGCCATATAAATGTTGGGCTCTAATGTGCCTCAAAATTTGTTTGCACATGAATGTCCTAGGGATCAAAATACTGATATGAATGCATGGTCCCACATGGAGCTTGAGAATCTCCATTTCTAACAACCTTTCAGGGCATCCTACCTAACATAGTTTAGTAAATGTTCTGCTTTACTGTCTACACCATGTACTTATTTTGACACAGAAGAACCTCACTATCCCCTGTTAAATGAAGCATGCAGATTTCTAACCAATATATACTGTATGGTACTATTGTTGGGGGGCGAGCATTCCTATGTGCTAAGAAAATTATTGAAAAAAAAAAAAACCCTGCTATTTCAAATAACTGGTCAGAGCTGTTTTTGCCCACCAGATGCATGGCATGATTCTTCTCCAGCCTAAAATACCTGTTGTTTAGGAAAGACATCTTAGTAGGCTTGAGTTTGGAAACTGACACCGTCCAGAAAAAGATCTGGAAAGAACCATTAAAACAGACAGAAAATTAACTTGCTCCCTCTAGGAAACTCACAAGAGTGGGCACAGTTGGAGGACTAAGTGAGGAGAGGCACGGGTTGAAAGAGAGAGAATGCCCCAGCCCAGCAAAGCAGATAGCAAGGCATCTTCAGGATGAGGTAGCTGTAGGCTTTCCAAAAAGTAGAGATGTGTTAAGCATGTTCTTTTCTGTAGCATTTCCCAGACTGTTCCTGCCCTGTCCTGGAAAGGAGAAGTACAGAATCAAGGATAAGGGGCTGTGTCCCACATTTGAGTCTACACTAGAAACTAGACACAGGGGAGATGGAAACAGCAGTGGAAGCAGGAAATTGAAGTGAGATGTGACCAAGAGAGATGTTTGCCCAACCCAAAACTCCCTAGAGAAACTGGCAAAGATAATGAGTTTTCCAACATAAAGAAGCAGCCCTGGTGTGAATTACATCTTATATTTATAGGATAAAATGATTCCCCCCAATTATAGGCCTTGGGGCCATGTAAACAACAGATACCTAGGCTATGCAGACAGAGAAAAGGTCTAGAAAAATACATACCAAGATGTTAACTATGTTTATTTTTGAGTGAAGGATGATGATGACTATTATTTTTACTTACCTGTATTTTCTAATTCAAAAAATATTACTTAAGAATTGAAAAATGCCATTTTTAAAATCACACACACATGTACATAATGATACCACATTCGAGGATAAGAGATGCTTAGGCTGAGATCTAATGGATGAACGAGCATTAGACAGGGTAGGAGTGGTAGTGAGAGGAGGGTTTTCCTGTGTTAAGGCCTTGGGACAAGACTGCAATGGTAGAGCTAAGAGATGGCATGGCCAGAGTGGATGACAAGGAGAATGACCCAGGTTGAGACTAGACCTACAGTCATAAGACAGGGCATGCTAATCTTTGGAAGCCAGAAAAAGCACTGTGCTTTTCTTCTGAGTGCAGTGACAAGTCACTGAAAGGTTTGAAGCAGGCAGTGACATGATCTGATTTATGTTTTAAAAATACCAGGGTAGGTAAGAGAACGGATGAGAGTAAGAGATCTGGACAAGTGTGGAAAGCTAGGCATCTGTTAGGAGTTCTTTGCAGCACCTTCCTCCTCCCCCACTCCCTATAGAGTTGAGAATCCATCTCTGGGTTCTCTATTCTGTTCAATTCATCTATGTGTTTGTGTTTGTTCCAGTACTATACTGTCTTAATGATTATAGGTTTGTCTGGCATTGTGATACCACCAGCTTTGATTTTCTTTTTCAATATTCCTCTGGCTATCTGGGGTCTTTTCTGATTCCATACAAATTTAGGATTTGTTCCAGCTCAAAGAAAAATGTTGATGGTATTTTGATAGGGATTGCATTGAATGTGTAGGTTGCTCTGGGTGGCCTAGACATTTTAATATTTATTCTTCTAATCCATGAGGATAGAATGTTTTTCCATTTCTCTGTATCTTTCTCAATTTCTTTTTAAGTGTTCTATAGTTCCTGGAGTACAGATCCTTTACTTCTTTTTCTAGGTTTATTCCTAGGCTTCTTATGGTTTTGGGTGCAATTGCAAATAGGATCAATTCCTTAATTTCTCCTTCTTCTGTCTCATTGTTAGTGTATTAGTGTATAGAAATGCAACTGATTTCTGTGCATTGACTTTATATCTTGCCACATTGTTGATTATTGTATGAGTTCTACCAATTTGGGGGTGGAGTTTTTTGGGTTTTCCACATAAAGTATGTCACCTATGAAGAGTGAGAGTTTGACTTCTTCTTTGCCAATTTGAATGCCTTTTATTTCTCCAAGGAAGACATACAAATGGCCAACAGACATATGAAAAAAGTGCTCCATATCACTTAGCATCAGGAAATACAAATCAAAGCCACAGTGAGATACCACCTCACACAGTCAGAATGGCTAAAATTAACAAGACAGGAAATGACAGGAGAGGATGTAGAGATGCAGTCTTACCTGTTGGTGGGAATGCAAGCCGGTACAGCCACTCTGGGAAACAGTATGGAGTTCCTCAAGAAGTTACAAAGAGAGCTACCCTATGACCAGAAATTGTGTTAGTAGGTATTTATCCCAAAGACACAAATGTAGTGATCTTAAAGAGCACATGCATCCCAGTGTTCACAGCGACAATGTCCACAATAGCCAACTGTAGGAAGAGCTAAGATGTTCACTGACAGATGAATAAAGAAGATGTGGCATATATATATACAATAGTATATATACATAAAATAGTATATAGTGTGTATGAGTATATATATCTATATATATAGTGTATATATAACGTATATAGTGTGTATGTGTATGTGTATGTATACACATACACATACACACTATATACTCATTCATCAGAAAGGATGAATGCTTACCTTTTGCATTGACATGGATGGAACTGGAGGGTACTATGCTGAGCGAAATAAGTCAAATAGAGAAAAGCAATTACCATATAGTTTCACTCCAATGTGCAATATAAGCAACAGGGCAGAGGACTGCAGGGGAAGGGAGGGAGAATAGAATGAGACGTCATCACAGGGAAGAAGACCCATGAGGGACTCTGAACTCCAGGAAACACACTGAGGGTTGCTGGGGGGGAGGTGGGTGGGGAAATGGGGTAATTGGGTGATGGGCGTTAAGTAGGGTATCTGATATCATGAGCACTGAGTGTTATACACAACTGATAAATTATTGAACACTCCATCTGAAACTAATGATGTACTATAAGTTGGCTCATTGAATTTAAATTTTAAAAAATTGATAGGTCTCAGCAACAGATGGTCTGAGAAATGGGGAATTATAAAATACAAAATGGGGAATTATAAAATACAAAAAAAAATAAAAATAAAGTCTCTAAGTTTAGAATTTCAGTAATTAAGTGAGTGGAAGTACCATTTTGTGAGTTGAACACAAAGGAAAAGAAATGGGTTTTGGAAGGAAAAAAACAATTTTAGAGGTTTTTTTTTTTTTTTTAAGATTTATTTATTTATTTTAGAGAGACAGAGAAAGAGAATGTGCATGCACTCGTGCATGTGAACCTAGGGAGAGGGGCACAGGGAGAGGGAAAGACAGAACCCAAAGCGCTCTACCCACTGAGTGGGGAGCCCAACACAGGGCTCAGCCTCAGGACTGCGATCATGACCTGAGCTGAAATCAAGAATCAGCCGCTTAACCATCTGAGCTACCCAGGCACCCCTACACATGTTAAAGTGCCCACACAATATCCAAAAAAGATAATTAGTAGAAGGTTTGATAAATAAGAAGTCATGGATGAACCAGGAGCCATTGATATCTAGGGAAGGAGGATATATAACTTGTCATCAAACTAGGACACTTTAGAGAGTAAAAGTGTATAAATTAATTTTGCTTAAGATGCTAGAGGGGAGAGGGTTGGAGGAATGAGCAAAGAGGGTAAGTGGAGTGGGAGATACAGGCTTCCCTTTATATGAAATGAATAAGTCATGGGAATAAAAGGCACAGCATAGAGAATATAGTCAATGATATTGTAATAGCTTGTATAGTGACAGATGGTAGCTACACTTGTGCTGAGCATAGCATACCATATAAACTTGTCAAATCAATATGGTATACATTTGAAACTAATTTAACATTGTGTATCAACTATACTTCAATTTAAACAATTTAAAAAAAAAAAGATTTTTGCTACAACAGAAGACATAAATAGGGCCACCTCTGGGAAATAACAGAGTGAGAAGAGAAAGAAACCTCAAGCTGACCTTGAAGAATTCTAATATATATCTTTAAGTAGTAAGCGGCGTGGGGGGAACAACAAAATATAGACAGAAAGAAGAAATCAAAGAGACTGTGGTGACATGGAAGCCAAAAGAAAGAATTTTAACAAGGAGGGAATACTCAATTGGGTCAAACACAGCTAACCGTAGTTCTAATAAGACTGCAGGGAAATGTCCATTGGATTTGGCATATGAAAATCATTGATTACCTCAGCAAAATAGTCTGGGTGCAGAAGCCATAAGAGATTGATTTGAAGAGTGACTACACAGAGTAGACTGTATGTATACACTCTTAGAAGAGTCTTGGCTGGAAAAAAGAACACAGAGATCTGCCAGCAGTTGAAAGAGAATGTAGGGTAAGGGTAGGAACAGGTGAATTTAGCATAAGAGGCACTAAAGCATGTTTGAATGACAGTGAAAATAATCCAGGAAAAAATCTTCCTTCTAATAGAATAAATATGCTAGAGTGTTCAAAGTAGTATTGTTCATAGTAGTAATAACCTGGAAATAACCCAAATACCACCTACAGGAGAAAAGATGAATACAGGGTGGTATAGTTACACAACGGAATGTCACACAGCAGCAAAAATGAATGAAGTACAGTAACGCACAACGGTATAGATAGTCCTGGCAATGTAAGTGGAAAGTAAATCCCAAACAGTTACATCTATTATGATAATTCTTATCAAGTTAAAAATGTAGATTTTTAGGATTCTAAACAGATGAAATAAAACTTTGTGAAATAGGTAGAAAAGGAAAAATGATGAACATGGTATTTTGGATGATGAGTCCTCTTGGGTCAAGAAGGCAGAGTGAAGGGAAGAAGGGGTTAAGAAGATTATATAACATCTTCCCAGCTTCTGTTTCAAGTGGTGGGTTCATAGATGTTTACTACATTGTGAAAAATAAAAATAACTAGATACTAAAAAATCCATGACTAGGTCTATGTTGGGAGGATGTCATAAATCTTCTTCATGATTAATCTAGGTCTGTGTAGCAGGGTCCATTGCCCAGGGTGGGCATAGCAGGGAGACTGATCTACAATGATCTTGATATCATCAGAGAATACTTACATGGATCCCACAGTGGTCTCCAATATAATGGTCAAAGCAGAAGAAAGGAGACTGTGGCAAAGACCAAAGCAAAAACTAAAGAGTAAAGTCTTCTGTCTTTACAATCAAGGCAGTTCAAGGCATTTCTGTAAACAGCAGAGAGATGCTGTGTCATCTTCAATTCCGATATTGCCTCCTAGCCCTCTTTCTAGGCATCAGAGAATATTTAGTCCACCACTATGCACGGTTTGGGACTATTTTCCAAATCTACCATTCTTGCGTCAATTACAGCAGCCACTTGACTGTCTCATGTACGATGAAATGATTTTGCTAAGGTACCTTTATCTCTGATGTTTCTACTGACACTAAACAATATACCTACTGTCATTGTAACACACTCCCATGATTCCTGATCACATCATTCATAGCAGAATCTTCACAAGCCTACGCGGCAGTATTATAGAAGCTACATCTTGCCCAGTTGAACTCTCTACTTTCATTTCTCCCCAGGTGGGCTACTTTACTAATTATTTTTAATGATATCAGGCTATGTTCTTCATTTATCAAGATCGAATCACATTTTAAGAACATCTGAACTATTTGTAATTCCTTCCCGTTTTTGTATCATCTGCAGACTCATTCCATTAGAGTACTTTCCCATTTTGCTTCTGGATGCTTCAGAAACACATGTGGGAGAAACTGAAACAGACACTCAACAGTAAGCAAGACAGAACGTTGTTAGAGACAAAAGCTAACAGGATAGGATGGCCTCAGATGACTCATTTCCTACTGCTTGCTCAGCTGCTACAACACACGCTTGTAAGAAAATTCACAGTAGCTTGGTTTTGGTTCTGTCTTCACAACGACACGGAAACACTCTCCAGACCGCAGAAGGAGGGAATTGCTGATTTCCTAGGGGTTATATTAGCCAAATGTTTGCCCTGACAACGGATTTGGCCCCTGCCTGTCTTCTGGGAATTACACTTCTGAACAGAATTCAGGACTATGTAATGCGGGGCTTAACTCAGCATCAGCAATGCTGTCACTATTCTGACTACCTCATCGGACCTCACCGCACTTTCCGAGTGAGACGGGACAGCTGTCAGCCAGATTGTCAACTCTTCTTCTGGATTTTGATTAATTCAATGATTTGCTGATGTATGCATCCCTTCATTTACTTAAATGATTATAGAGTCTAGTATGCATTTAGTCCATTATAGGATGAAGGCTAGAAAATCTAAGTTAGCTGACTAATGCGTGCAGATATCGTGGTCACTCCCTGCCTCCCATATTTCACTGTTGCCTTCCTCCCTTGGAACAGAGAGGCAATGATCGTGCCAGCCAAGACTTGTGATTTGAAAGATCCAGTGTTTTGAAACTTAAAGGCTGAGCCTTAAAGGAAATGAGGCTCAGAGTTCCTGCCATAACAAAAGATTGGAAGGAGACTAGAGAAAAGCCAGACCACCCCGCCTCCACAGAGAAAATCTGTTCACACTCTGAGCAGCACTTCTAGACAGGGGGAAAGAAAAGTCTAGATGCTGTGGCCTGTCCTACCCCAGTCAAGTCCTCTACAAGGTAAACCCTTTCCCCGTTTCTACCTCTATCCTCAGTAGCGATCAGATATGGTTACTGACTAGCTGTAAGGTTCTTTTACAATGTTAACCACAAAACCAGCAGATGATGACACATTAGAAGCAAATTAATAATGTTTAGAAGCAAATTAATAATCACTTATTCAAACAGTATTTATTGAGCAGCTATTTTGTGCTACAGCTATGTACACATACTGTACTAAGTACTAGAAACAAAAGAAGAAGAAAGAAAGATGAAAGAAAGAAAGAAAGGAAGGAAGAAAGGCACAAAACTCCTACTTTCCTGCTGCCTGAGATCACTCTGCACCAGGAGACAAGATGCCTAAGGATGAAGAATGTGTCCAGCTGGACATGGCCGAAGAAAAGAATAGAAAAACCCAGGCCATGTTGATTCCACTGGCTGGATAAAATAGTTCCTCTGTGCTTCCTGCCTCCAGGCTTCTGGTTATGTGAGATACATAAATATTCTTTGCTTAAGCCACGCTTGGTAGGTTTTTTGTTGTGGTAACGGAAAGTATCCTAAGTGATACATTCACCCCTTCCACCAAAGACCCTGCTCCAAGACCCCTTCTTACTCTTGGCTTATCAGGTATGAACCATTCTCTGATGGTATTCACACAAAGTATTATTGTGCCCCTAACATTTCTTATGACTCCAGGAACACCAACCCCTTTCCACTTGCCTCTGCCCCAAATCCGTCCTCAGTGGGCTCTGGCAACCAGCTTAGAACTCCCAATGCCAGTGCAACAATGTCCTTCCTTTTGCCACCCCCCAAGCCATTCTTGCCTGATGAAAGAGTCTATTTTCAATAATTCTTCATCTAATTCCCTAAATATATTGGAACTATTTTCTTCACAACATTTTAAACCACAAAGTAAAAGAAGACATAATCACACAAGAACAAACGTCTCTGCCCATCATTTTCCCTCCCCCCACCAGAAGAGAAGCATGGGGATGAACAGGAGAAGGGATGTGACAGCCAACCATGCCTGCCCTCCATTCCTTATGACTAAAGTCACTGCCTGATTTACATCTCTAGTCACATCTCCCTCCGACTCTGGACTTCCTTGTCTCTCTCTTCTACTTTTAAGAATGCTTGTGATTTTTTTGGACCCATCTTGATAATCCAAATTAAGTTCCTCCAATTCTGACACAAATTCCAATATGTTTCTGCACCACCAAGAAATTCTCAGATACCAGTAGGTGTCCCACAATTCGACTTAATTCTGACACTCTCTACCTGGAGATAACATCATATCCCACAAGTTAAGGGCTTAGTTACCCAAGGCTGTCCCTCCCCTCCCCACAGCTTCAAATTCCAATCTCAAGTTCGGTATGTCACGTGCTTTCTGACCCACTGGCTATCAACCTGAGCTTCCAATTGACATGGGAAACTAAAGGCAAAGGAAAAATTTAATTTCCTTACTACTTACAGCCCATTGACAAATCCTTGAAACAAGCAGTGACATTCCTCTAGGAACTCAGCTGCCTTGATATTAATACTTTACTAAGGGATAAGCAAACTTATCCCTACCCTCAGGATCCTGTAAGTCTTCTTTAACATATAAAAATCCCTTCGGCAACTTCCTTTATCTCTACCCCCTAAGACACATGTTAGGGATCACCCTCCCAGCCCATGGCCCACTGCTGTACCTCTGAAGGGTCTCATGACTGTGTTTTTACTAAATAGTAATAAATGACCTTTTCCAAGAGCTACCCCCCTGAGGATCCCGGGAATCTCATTTCCAAAATACCCGAGGCTTGTGCTTGTCCCTAACCCCTTCCAACTTGAAAGTATACAGTCACCTGTCACAACGCCAGTGCAGCTCTTTCTGCCCGTGGGTCCTGTCCCCACGCTTTAATAAAATCACCTTTTTGCACCAAAAATGTTTCAAGAATTCTTTCTTGGTCATCAGCTACAAACCCCAACATTTTTCTACATCACAATGACCCTTTCTTCATGTTCCATTAATTTGCTAAAGTGGCTCACAAAATGCAGAGAAACATTTTGCTTACTAGATCACCCACTTACTCTAAAAAGATATAACTCAGAAACCACCAGATAGCAGAAATGCATAGAGCGAGATATGTGGAAAGGGGTGTGGAATGTCTATGGCCTCTCCTTGTGGGCCACTGCTCTAGGACGTCCACGTGTTCACCAACTGGAAGCTCCGCAAACACTGCCCTTTTTGAGTTTTTATGGAGGCTTCGTTACTTAGGCATGATTGATGAAATCACTGGCCATGGGCAAGTGATTCAACCTTCAGTTCCTTTCTAGTCCCTGGAGGTCAGGGGATAGAACTGAAAGTTCCAACGGGGTTGTTTCCCCTAGCAACCAGGGGCATTCCAAAAGTCACTCATTAACCATAAACCAAGGTGTGGTTGAAAGGGGTTTGTGATGAAAATCAGGACACTTACCACTCTTAGCACTTAAGGAATTCTGAGTTTTAAGTTCTGTGCCAGAAACAGGAACAAAGACCAAATACATAGTTCTTATTATAAATCATAGTATCACAACTTCCTATCTTAAAGTCAGCTAATTAGCAAATTGAATTCTATCTGCAACCTTAATTCTTCTTGCCTTGTACTGTAACATGCTATGGAGGTAGGGACTCACCAACCAAAGTCTCCAGAGAAACAGAACCTATAAGATGTGCATGCATATGTGCATATATATATATATATATATATATATATATATAAAATAAACATACATACATACATATTTATGTACATATATACATATATTTATGCATATATATACATATATACATATATCGAGAGAGAGAGAGAGAGAGAAGAATATGTATATATACAGAGAGAGAAAGACGGAGAGATGGGGGGAGTTATTTTAAGGAATTAACTCACGTGATTGTGGAGGTCTGATAGGTCCAAAATGTGATAGGGAAGCAGGCAGCAGGCAGGAGACTCCGAAGACAGTTGCAGTTCAAACCCAAAGCAGTCTGCCATAGAACCAGAAAGAACCATTGCTGACGAAGCCCAAAGGCAAATGGCACAGAATGCCCTCTTGGCCTCAGGAGGTCAGTCTTCTATTCTCGTCAGACCTTCAGTTGATTGGATGAGGCCTATTTGTGCTGTGGAGTGCAATCTGCTTTCCTCAAAGTCTGCTGATTTAAACCTAAATACCATCTAAGGTCACCTTCACAGAAACATCTAGAATAATGTTTCACCACATATCTGGGCACCATGGCCCAGCCAAGTTGACATATAAAGTCAGCCATCACAGTGTTACTCTACCAAAAGTAGAAATGTTTCAATAATCCATTTAGATTTACGTCTAGCTATTCCATCAAACCTGAGATGGGATAGCCAAAAAGCAGGCACTAACTGCCAGTGTTTTGTCCATTCTGTTTCTAATTCTCCCTTTAAAGCTTTTTTAAGGAGTCCTTTTCCTATGCAGGCCCATAATAATACCTAATATTTATTGAGTGCGTATTATTTGGCGGGTAATATTCTCTTTACACATATTAACTCAATTAACTGCAAGGCCACTAAATCTATTATTTTTCTCACGCTGGAGAGGAGAAAACTGAGACACATGGAGATTAGTGACTTGCTCAAGTCATTTACTTGAGGAAGAGACCACATCTAGACAGATAGCAAAGTAGGGATCCAAACACAGTGACCCCCATAGCCCTGCTCCTGATGATTAGGTAGAGCACCCAAGCAGGGAAATTACCAGTGACTACACAAACTGCCGTATTCCACCATGGTCAATGTAAAGGTTGTAAAACAGACTAACAAAATCAGCCCATATAGCTGGGGTATCAAAACTTTTTTGAGTCTAAATCTCTTTGGGTGAGCTGCAGCCTCAGTCCAGCCACAGTCCCCATCTCTCCTGGATCATTTTACTTCCCTCCTCTTTAGGCATCAATGTTCCCTGCCTGACCTGTGACAACAATGGAATTTGCAACCTCAGCGTCAACTTTGACAAAGGCCATAATCGCCTTTATCTTGTTCATAGCCATCTTTCTGTGCTTAAGACAGCCACTGGCACCTAGTTAATATCTGGCTCTCAAAATAGAATCTGGTAAGGAGCAATCTGAGACTCAGAGAAATTACAGTTGCCCAGAGTCACAAACTCCAGAAGGGGACAGATTTAGTCTCTCGGGTCCTCACACCTAAAAGCCTGTGCTTTACTCAATATAACATGATGTGCATAGATGGTGCTTCATTGCACATGCCTACAGGTTCCATCAGTTCTTTCAAATAAAGCCATGATGTATAAATAATGATTAAAAAAAAGTTTGGGGGCACTTGGGTGGCTCAGCTGGCTAAGCATCTGCTTCAGCTCCAGTTATGATCCCAGGGTCCTGGGACTGAGCTCTGCATCAGGCTCCCTGCTCTGCTAAGAGCCTGCTTCTCCCTCTCCTGCCTGCTTGTTCTCTCTCTCACTATCTCTGTCACTATCTCTGTCTCTCTCTCTCTCTCTAATAAATAAAGAAAAAATCTTTTAAAAAATCTGGTTTAGGAGAATAACTCAGGTTTTGCCATAATAACCCAAATTTCACAAAATACATCCCTGTGATATGTGGCATTTGGGGACAGGAGAACTCTGCATAGTTCTGTTCCCTAGAAATCTGTTCTTACAGAGGCCCTCTTGGATAACTTAAAATCCTGTGCTATCTCAATCACAAATGGAGTTTGGCAGAGTAAGGCTAAAGAGACCTCTACACATAAGATTTCAAAGATTGGAAGTCTACCGAGAGTCCCCCCCAACCCTCCTCTGTATATGTACTTTCCTGAGAGAATTGACCTATGACATAAAGGGATGCAAAATAAATCAAACTGCTAATCAGACCACTGCCAGTTTGCCAGCCTCAATTACAATCTCCTAGACAAGAAAGTCTGACAGTGCAGCTATATGACACAACCTTTGACTTATAAATGTTATTGTTCTGACCCAATAGGCCATATGTGAAGGCAGGATGAGAAAGGAACAATAGTGAAGTAAATGAGGATCCAACACATTTATCAGTAAAATCACACAAGAGCTTGTAGCAAAATAATGGACCATGACGTCCTCAAAATGGATGTAATACACATATAAAATTATATACACTAACAAGGGCCGGTAGTGCTTCCCAAAAGCATTTCAAATAGTACACACAACAGATTTATGCTCTTTTTTTTTTTTTTTAAGATTTTATTTATTTATTTGACAGAGAGAGAGAGAGAGATCACAAGTAGGCTAAGCAGCAGGCAGGGAGAGAGGGGAAAGCAGGCTCCCTGCTGAGCAGAGAGCCCAATGCTGGGCTCGATCCCAGGACCCTGTGATCAAAGGCAGAGGCTTAATCCACTGAGCCACCCAGGCGCCCCAGATTTATGGTCTTTTAATCATAATTGAGTCCATTAAGGTCTCTATATAAACTTCTAAGGCCCTGGCAGGCAAGTGCAAAGATGTATTCATTGTGCAGCACCCAAGACAAGCCTCATACGTAAGTTCCCTTGCTTACTAGGACGGCCACTATCAACATGGAATGGTCTGATCTCTCCTTGCCTTTCATGTATGGAGGCCAGTTGCAAATTCATCCAGGCAACTCCCACGTTTTCGAACCAACGAGACATAAAAGAAGGACACCAGGATGTTGATGACCAGGGGGCTGCTGTACCAGTCCTGAGTTTCCCAACTCCGGAACTCTTATTTCTGAAAGGAAAACAGACCTAATGTGTTTAAACTACTATATTTTCTAAATCACTAAAGCTCAAACATTTCCTAATGGATAGACTCCACCTTGCCATGAGCTTTAGTATCAAGATCAAATATTAAATTTGAATATTTGTTTTAACTATTTTTTTTTTGCCATTTTTAAGGAGTTCACTTCAGTCTCTTTATTTCACCAGAAATATTAGGTTAATAAATTGACAAGAGACAAATCTGGTTGAAGGATAGAATAACCGATGCATGCAGGACACGCATCAAATTTCTTTCTTGTCCCAACTGATTTCTGACCCAAAGCCAGGAATCCAACAGCCAGTTTGTGAGCAGGATCTGTTAGCATATGAATCTGCCTACAAGTTTAAACTCAGCAATTTACTAATTTCTACTTGTAAAACTTGGAGTTTGCCTTGGTACACCACCATTAACAATTTCTTAAATACACATACCTATAGGTGCGGAGTCAGCTTTCCTAAAGTGAATTTACTCAAAATGTTCATGATATGGAAAAAGTCTATTTAAACCTTGAAATTGGTCAGTTAATGTAGAAAAGATTCCATACCCTGGTTTTGGCTACTGGCCTTCACCAGATGTTTCTTAATGGGTCTCTCCTCAGTATCTCCTATGAGTTGGAAGTTAGATTCCTAATTCAATAACCTAATTAATGTTAATTAGCCTCAGATTTGAATTTTGGACACATGCACTCCACAACTGGTGCCATGCATTTTATCCTGCATCATAACCGGAGTCCCTTCTTACCTGGTGTTTTCACTTTTAGTGATGCTAGAATTGATCAGGATATTCAACACTCCCCATCAACACTTCATCTAATAATTTTTGCAACTGCTGATGACCATTATCTGCATCAGTTGTTTCATTAGAGCTTGCAAAATGGTAATTTTTTCCAATTCTATTATTCCTTCTGCATTTATTAGCTGAAATTCTCCTGTACAGAAAATCTTTCCCTCATCCACCAATACCATTTGATTACCCTGAAAAATAGTTTATATGAGAAATCCAACATGAATACTTAATTCTTTTCCTTTAATTATCAATTTTCAGAGTAATGAACTGTGCCCTGACTCCCCTTGGTCTTAGTCAACCTACAAGACTCCAAGTACGCCATTTTCATCGGTGCATCGACCATGAATATTAATGAGCAGGCAGGCACTGAACTCACTGCTCTCTAAAAGACCTGTTTTCTGACTCTGCTAAGCTTCTTTTTACACTAGAGGAGCATGTGGGAGGAAAACCAAACAAAATAATGAAGCCGTGACCAGTCTTAATGTTTTTGAACAGATGTCTCCCTGCCTTTCTGCCTAACACTGCACCTGGTTATCCTCCCTCATTTAGAGCTTCTTTAAAACACATTTGACGGACAAGACCAAGAACAAATCCTAATGTAAATTAGGACTTGGGGCGATGGGGTGATAATGGTAGGTGAATGTAGGTTCATCAGTTACAACAAATGCACCACTCTGCTGAGGGGTGGTGATTATGGGGGAGGCTGCACATCGTGGAGGGGGCAGGGAGTATATGGGATATCTTGGTACATTCTGCTCAATATTTCCGTGAACATAAAACTGCTATAAAAAATAAATTCTGTTTACATAAATAAAAAGCACCACTTGGCTGCCAGAGCTGTCTCTACCATTTCCCCTTCTAAGCCTGCTTCCTTATATGATGCCTGATGCTCCCAAATTATTCCTCTCCACCAATGGGTACAAATTCCTATGATGCTCACTTCCTTCTTTCAGTTGTCAACTCATATAAATTAATACACAATGGGATTTTAGAATGGATTACTGAAAAAACATGATGGTTTCACCTTAACGTGTTCTAATAGGAGCAGTAGTTTGTGCTGACTGGCAAGAAATGTTTCCAAAGTCCTTTGCTATTACACTTTTCACCTCACATTGTAATTATATCTTATCTATGTTTTGCCCTCAACTAGACGATGAGCTTCTCAAGGGTAGGATGTATCATTCATTTTTGTATCCTCCAGCACCTCTCATGGTTCCTAGTCCATAGTGGGTGCTCAGTAAATGTTCTGAGTGAGAAGAGTGAATGAAATATTCCCACTTAATAAAAGCAAATGCTGTGTATTATAAATATAACAATCTATACTAGGGTTTGGGATAGGAAATAAGAAAGGAGCATCCACCCTCTGATACCTCAGTCCCAGCAAATGTAGGTATTAGAGAAGAAAAGAGTGGAAATGGGATGGTACCTCAGAGGGTCTGCACCTGTTTACTAACTGAGCAGATGAATTAATAACAGCTATCGAAGGATGATGTTATTTAGGACCATTTGGGCATTTATTTAAAGAAAAATGCCTTCACAACAACCAGCACTCTAATCATTGAACACTGGGAAAACCCAAAGTAATGATGTACCATTTCTTTAGATTTGTTATTTCTCTAAATCTTCCAGACTACACAATTTTATAAGAGAGCAACCAAAAGAGGTGTGAGAAAATTAATCATGCTAAGGCTCAGCATTTAATTTCCTTTTATCCTGTAGTACCTTTAGCAATACATTTTGAACCTAACCCATTTTCATATTCTCCCTGAACAGGCAGACGCTTTTCGGAAATTTTTGTTTAAGAGATACAGTAGAGATATATTGTGTAACGTTCCTTTAATGACATTTGGAAATATAGCCAACACTGCCTAAACTGAGTTTATTGCAATTTCTAGGTGTTTGAATCAGTATTGAGCTCAATACTGAATTTTTTTAAGGCTATAGCTTTCATGTATCTTTATTCACCACCTCTCGCACCACAAAGATACAAAAAGCAAAAATGCTATTGGAAAATCACAATAGTTGTAGGTGAATTCACATAAATTCCATCAGTTCATGTTTGAAAAAGTAGACCAATGGATGTACAAGTACATTATATGATAAATCCTATCAATATGTCTCAAACTCAATACCCTGACAATAGAGAATACATTTTTGTGTGTATTCCCATGAAACTCATACAACTGGTTATTTATTAGGTCACCAAAAAAGCTCAATAAGTTCACAAAAGTAGAAATCATATAGATCATATTAATTTACTTTTAACCTAAATAACCTAAATATTCTTTTTTGTTTTATTTTTTTTAATTTTTAATTTATTTTTATATTTTATTTTATATTTTATTTATTTTTATTATTTTTACATTATTATATATTTATTTTTATTTATTTTTAAATTATTTTTATTTTTTTAATTTAATTTTTTTTCAGTGTTCCAAAATTCATTGCTTGTGCACCACACCCAGAGCTCCATACAGTATGTGCCCTCCACAGTATCCACCACCAGGGTCACCAGTCCATCCCCCCTCCAAAACACTCAGTTTGTCTCTCAGAGTCCACAGTCTCTCATAGTTTGTCTCACACTCCAATTTCCCCCAACTCACTTCTCCTCTCCATCTCCCAATGTCCTCCATGTTATTCCTTATGTTCCATAAATAAGTGAAACCATATGATATCTGCCTCTCTCTGCTTGACTTATTTCACTCAGCATAATCTCTTCCAGTCCCATCCAATCCATGTTGGGTATTCATCCTTTCTGATAGAGGCATAATACTCCATTGTATACATAAACCATATCTTCTTTATCCATTTGTCAGTTGAAGGGCATCTTGGTTCTTTCCACAGTTTTGCAACTGTGGCCATTGCTGCTATGAACATTGGGGTACAGGTGGTCCTTCTTTTCACTACATCTGTATCTTTGGGGTAAATACCCAGTAGTGCAATGGCAGGGTCATAGGGTAGCTCTATTTTTTAATTTCTTAAGGAATATTCACACCATTTTCCAAAGTGGCTGCACCAACTTGCATTCCCACCAACAGTATAAGAGTTTTCCCCTTTTTCCACATCCTCTCCAACACTTGTTGTTTCCTGTCCTGTTGATTTTTGCCATTGTAACTGGTGTAAGGTGGTATCTCAATGTGGTTTTGATTTGAGTCATCCTGATGGCTAATGATGATCAACATTTTTTCATGTGTCTGTTAGCCACTTGTATGTCTTCTTTGGAGAAGTGTCTGATCTTGTCTTCTTCCCATTTTCAAAAATGATTATCTGTTTTGTGTGTTGAGTTTGAGGAGTTCTCTATAGATCTCTATAGATCTTCTCTATAGCTCTTGTCTGTCGTGTCATTTGTGAATATCTTTTCCCATTCTGTGGATTGCCTCTTTGTTTTGTTGACTGTTTGCTTTGCTGTGCAGAAGCTTTTGATCTTGATGAAGTCTCAAAAGTTCATTTTCACTTTTGTTTCCTTTGCCTTTGGGGACATGTCTTGAAAGAAGTTGTTGTGGCCAATGTCAAAGAGGTTACTGCCTATATTCTCCTCTAGGATTTTGATAGATTCCTGCCTCACTTTGAAGTCTCTTAGCCATCTCGAGTTTATCTTTATGTATGGTGTAAGAGAATAATGGAGTTTCATTATTCTATACATAGTTGTCCAATTTTCCCAGCACCATTTATTGAAGAGTCTGCCTTTTTTCCACTGTATATTTTTTCCTGCTTTGTCGAAGATTATTTGACAATAGGGTTGACAGTCCATATCTGGGCTCTCTACTCTGTTCTTCTGGTCTATGTGTCTGTTTTTGTGCCAGTACCATGCTGTCTTGGTGATCACAGCTTTGTAGTAAAGCTTGAAATCAGCCAACGTGATGCCCCCAGTTTTGTTTTTCTTTTGTAACATTTCCTTAGTGATTTGGCATCTTTTCTGGTTCCATACAAATTTTAGGATTGTTTGTTCCAGCTCTTTGAAAAATGCCAGTAGAATTTTGATAGGGATGGCATTGAAAATATATATGGCTCTAGGCAGTATAGAGATTTTAACAATGTATATTCTCCCAATCCACGAGCATGGAATGCTCTTCCATATTTTTGTGTTTTCTTCAATTTCTTTCATGAGTGTTCTGTAGTTCTTCGAGTACAGATCCTTGACCTCTTTGGTTAGGTTAACTCCCAGGTATCTTGTGGTTTTTGGTGCTATAGTAAATGGAATCGATTCTCCAATTTCCCTTTCTACTTTTTCATTGTTAGTGTATAAGAAAGCAACTGATTTCTGTACATTGATTTTGTATCCTGCCACATTACTGAATTGCTGTATGAGTTCTAGTAGTTTGAGGGTGGAGTCTTTTGAGTTTTCCATATAAAGTATCATGTCTTCTGCAAAGAGGGAGAGTTTGACTTCTTATTTGCTGATTTGAATACCTTTTATTTCTTTTTGTTGTCTGATTGCTATTGCTAGAACTTCTAGTACTATGTCGAACAACAGTGGCAGAAGTGGACATCCTTGTCATTTCCTGACCTCAAAAAGAAGGCTGTCAGCTTTTCCCCACTGAGGATGATATTCACTGTGGCTTCATTTATTTCCCTAATTCTGTTTTCATGGCTTCTCAGCTGCTTGTTCCAGGTCTCCTCCTGATCCTTTTTCTCTATCCGTTTGTCCTCCAGATCATTAATTCTATCTTCTGCCTTAGTTACCCTAGAAGTTATTTCTATATGTATATTAAAAAAAAAAAATAGAAAAGGAAAAGAAAAACCCAGGTATAAGTATGAAAAAAGTTCAAGTTAAAAGGTTATTATGGAATATGTTGTATTAAACCTCTAGTTGTAATGGTAAGTAGGCTTAAAAAAATTAAAAAGAACAAGAAGAGTGAAAACAAATTTAAAATTAAAGTTGTATTTATGAAATACACAGGTTTTAGGGCAATACTGGGAGATTAATATATTATTTTCCCCTGGGGTTTTACAGTTTTATGAGAACCCTGTGGTGGTTGTCCTCTCCTTCTTTTGTCTGGCTTTCTGGGGGAGGGGCCTGACGCATTGTTTTTCAGTCAGTCTTGCTTAGGTTGGTCCTCCTGCCCTCTATCAAGGGGCTGGGCTCTGTGGAAACCAGTTTTTTAGGCTTTTTTTTTCTGGAGGTTTTTGTTCTTTGGCAGCTTTTTGCAGCTTTTCAGAGGTTTAGTGGAAAGCAAGCTGCACTCAGACCTCTGACTCAGAAAGACGCCTCAGTCCACTCCCCTCTGGGTGGTCCAGAGCACACAGCTTCCCCCTCTGCAAGCTCTGCTGAGCCATTAACCTCCCATAGTCAGTACACAACCCCAGACACCATCTCAGGGTCGCCTAAAGCGCCTACCCATCCCTGCACCCCCATTCCAAAACCACAATCGATAATGATCCAGGGAGCCCACTTTCGGTGGCTGCCTTTGCCAGGACTGCTGTCTGGGGTAGTTCCTTCAAGTCTGGGCTGGGAGTGTTCAGACTTTCCTCTGGTCCTGGAGACCACCATCTAGCACCCTCACAGAGCATTCTCAGGCATGGGTGGGGAGCGCCATTCAGACTCAGCAATTAGTTGATTCTGGTGGCTCTCTCCCCCTTCTGTTTATCCTCCAATATCAGTCCTATGGTTCCCAGTATGCTTTATCCCTCCACTAACCTCTTCTGCCCCTGTAAAGATCCAAATGTGTATAATCCTATGTCTCAGGCTGATTTCAAGGGTGTCCAGAGTGTTCTGGTAGATAATTAGCTCACTTTAGGGGACCGGTTGAAACAGGGTCTCCTACTTCACCATCTTGCCCCTCCCTCAATACTGCATTTTTAAATTGAGGTTGAATTCATGCAAATCTTTATTGAGTATACTAATTTATACAGACCTAGACATTCAATTTACCACCCAAGAAAGTATGACAAGAATAATGTCATAGTAAAGAGACTGTTATTTTTATGCTTAACTGTGAAGGGATGCTGCTTCTCCTTAAAAAATAATCTTTGATGTCACTTAGAGTTGAAAATAAGTATTTTTTTAATCTGACCATGCTCTCATAATACAAATATACAATGTTCCAAATATTACTTAACCCCCTATAGCTGAGATGGTTTTATAAAATAAATCTTTGTGGATATTAACTTTCAGACCTGCATAACTTATTTCTTCCCATTCTACTCCCTTCAATTCACTAGCGACACCCTATAGCAACCTTTACTGCAGGCTATAGAAACAACATACAGTCTGCTCCCCTCCACAGTATTTCTCTACTCTCTGGGGTACCAGGAGGTACCAGGGCTCTGTCTTAGCACCTGCCAGACTGTGATTTGCCTCCTTTCTCCAAACCAGATATTTTCTATACAATTTTTTCTTCATTTCATCAAAGCGAAGCAAAAATTGCAAGTAATCATGAAAAAGATGAGTCAAAAGATTGCACTTCTCATTTAATCCCTGTAGAAACCAATGCCAAGTAATGTTGGTTTATTTTTTTTTAATGTGGTTGTTAGAAAACTTGAAATTGCTGTGGCTGACATTGGTGGCTTGCATTATATATATCTGTTGGACAACACTGATAAACATTCACTTCTCTTGCCTTTTCCCTGCCTCTACAGATGGATTCTTTCAATGACACAGAGTCCTGAACTTTAGAACTTACGGATTCCTTTTGGGGAACATAAGGCAAAAGAACTGTACACAACTTGTAGATGAACCTACATGAACACAAACCTTCCTGAGAGATGTTCCATGTGAGGAGATGGGAATTGTTCTCACCCTTTTTTTATTACTTTTCATTGGAAAGAAACTATAGCCCCATTATGACATCCTTTCACTCAGTTACATCAGCTGAGACATAGAAAGGTGGGACAGTCTTCTTTTTTTTAGAAGCATAAAAAGCAAAAAAGCATGATCCCTAAAGAAAGAGGAAGGTTTAGGTAGGAATTCTGCCAAAGTCACATGTGTTCCTCCTTGACACGGATCTAATCTGTAGCCAGAGAACCTGGCCAGAGAAGGACAGAACAACTCCAAAGTCAGTCAATGGCATCCATTTCTGTTAGAAGTAAAAATGGTCCCATAGTGATACTAAAAACATAGGCCCCCACCAAATGGGATTCTTTAAAGTGTCTTCCATGAAAGACTCCTTGACTTCTCAGACCAAAGAAGCTAACACTATGTCATCGGTATGCTGCACTCTAAACATGTTGGTGAAGAGAACACAGTGCATCCTTTTTCAGAAGTTTCCAAAAATAGCTAATTACCAAGATTACTGGGGGAGCTTTTGAAAAACCACAAATCCCCTCAGTAAGGATCTCTGGGGGTGAATTAATATGATCCAATGGCCAGAGTCTGAATGGTACCCACCTTTCATTCTGGGCAAAGAGAATTCTTAAGAGAATAAAATGAAAGAGGCCAGCTTCTGTCCCCAGCTTCTTTGAGAAGTTCTTTGTTTATATGCTGCGGAGGAAAAAAGGGTGGGATGAAAAACGGTGCTATGAACTAAAATTTGGACATATGTTAAGGCACATATACAACACAGAATGATTCATGAATTGGACTCAGCAAGCCTATAGTATATAATATATCCAAACAGTATTAATTACCAGATACACTGAGACATAAATTACATGTGTTGTTCTCACAGTGTTTTAAAAACACACTAGTGCACATTATGAGTCTATCCTTAAAATCAATGCCTGGGGAGGTAATACCGTGTCTGGGACACATCAGCAACTTACCAAACAAAGGGAAGAAAGCCGAAATATAAGGTAGACTGAATATGTTATTTTTACCCATTAGCTGCCCTCTTCCCAGTGTGAAGATGTTCCTCCCTGATCCATGCAATATGGAAAGAAATGTCAATCACGGGCCTTTCCTGACAGGTATCCACAAGAGTGAGCAAGTGACCCAAGCCTTGCCAACCCTCAGCTTCCAAACTGAGGTTGGTTCAAGATCCAGTCTCCAAGTAAAGTCAACTGTTGACTGTTTCTCTTCTCTTTGGCGCTGTAACCTGAGAAAACCTTGAAGCCTAGAGCTCTTCCACATCCTTTTACTCTTTCCTAGTTAAACACCAGCCATGGTTTGGTGTGATTGGCCTGAGCCCCAGATCCAGAGATGGACCCAAAGGGTAATCTGGTAAGTGTAATCTGATCATCCTAGACACAGTGACTGGTCCCATCAGCAGGAATGTGCAGGACTTCTATTTAACAGCTGAGGGCTCTCTTGTCCTGGACAGTATGGTGGATATGCAATACCTGAAGCTGCCACAGCCATTTCATTACCTAAGAGAAATTAGCAAGAGAATGTAGTCAAGATGAAAGAGGACAGAGTCAAACAAAATAGAGGCAGGGAGATAAATCCATGATCAAACCTCACTCAAGCCCTATCTACCTCCAGAATGTAATACTTAGTTTTGTAAACCATGTAACCATGTAATTTTGTTATTTATGTCAGGTTAATTATATTCTCTATTATTTCCAACTCAAAGGACTCAAAACTGGTAGAGTTTGATATTAAGAATGGGATACCACGTTGAGGTCTTTTATCCATTTTAAGTTTATCTTTGTGTACTGTGTGAGAGAATGATCGAGTTTCATTCTTCTACATATACTTGTCCAGTTTACCCAGCACCTGGAGGAGAACGTAGGCAGTAAGCTCTTCAATATCAGCCACAGAAACTTCTTTCAAGATATGTCTCCAAAGGCAAAGGAAACAAAAGCAAAAATGAACTTTTGGGACTTCATCAAGATCAAAAGCTTCTACACAGCAAACGAAACAGTTAACAAAACAAAGAGGCAACCCACAGAATGGGAGAAGATATTTGCAAATGACTGTACAGACAAAAGGTTGATATCCAAAATCTATAAAGAACTCCTCAAACTCAACACACACAGAACAGACAATCATATAAAAAAAAATGGGCAGAAGATATGAACAGACACTTCTCCAATGAAGACATACAAATGGCTATCAGACACGAAAAAATGTTTATCATCACTAGCCATCAGGAAGATTCAAATTAAAACCACATTGA